>NC_072739.1:141869920-142056152 GCF_026930045.1 Uloborus diversus
CGTAAGCACCAGGTGCTGAAAAACAATTAACGCATCAAGCAAAGTTCAAAAGCAAATACCTGTACTAGCATTGGTCAAAGTTTTAATTGCAATTCAATTTAAAAAAATCGAACGCATGCTTTTAGAGTACTCACCGGGAATGTTATCTGGCTTAGGATCTTTATATTTCAGACCAAAAGAGTAACTGGGGTTTGTATCTAGAACAGTTTTGATACTTTTTTCTGGATCATAAGCACCAGGGGCTAATGGAATAAAATATATACTTAATTTAGAGTCTTTTCTTGGAATGGTTTTAAAAACATATGAACTGCTGTTGTGGTCAAGTTTCTAAGCCCATTAATTTTAAGGCGATGGATTCATCAGAAAACACGAAACAAAGTTCAATGTAACTTTTACGTAAGTAATTTTTCTAAGAAATTTCATGACTTAAATCTATGTGTAATCTTGAGTATATTCTAAATTTATCAGTATAATGCCATATTATAAGCCTTTTTCTTCGGCAATATCATACTTTTTGTGAAGTTATTGGTACAAAAACACAGCATATTTGCATCTATCCAGGACCTTACCTTTGTAAAATAGATAATCGACTAACAATGCTTTCTTATACGCAAGCTGTACTTCGTAATAAAAAACAACGTTATTCGTTATAATGATGAGTGGTTTGAAATTTAGGAAAAAAAAAGCAGTAAAGGAGAATAAAACCATATTGCTTGCAGTTAATATAGGATTGTTTTTCAGGATTATAGAATTTGAAATTGGCCAAAAGCAGTAGGAAAATTTTACTATTTTAACTTTCTCAATTCTCAATTAGAATTGCTTAGATTGAGAGAAGTTTAGCATTAAAGAACTGGAATATTCTTCAACTACTATTTAACGAGCTGATGTGTGCATCACATGACTTCCTTTTACCCCAATTAAATGTCATTTCCTCATTACTGGCAATTTTAATGTGATTCAATAGTTTACTCTCTAAATATCACCAACAGTGGCCCAATTGAAACCCGATTTTAAAAAAAATCGCTAAATTTGTCACCAAGTTGGCGACAAAACTTGGCAACCAAAAGAGTGGTCATGTATCGCCAAGTGTCAGCTAAGTTATAACACCACTTGAGTTAACATCAAAATTAACAATGATTTCCCCTCAAAAAGGGGCAAAAGACCGCTTTAGAAACACCCGAATGCAACCAAAAGGGTAGGTGCACAACTAGACCCCACTAGGAGTCTACGTACCAAATTTCAACTTTCTAGGACATACCTCGAGAAAACTCGATGTAATTAACTTGTGAATCGTCAAAATGGATATTTCGCGTGTCTATACGTTCTTAGGAACTTATCCACGTGTGGTCGAGTCGAAAAAAAATCCTCATCATTCATTCGGGGGTGAATAAAATGGAAATTAAGGTCGATTTTTGAGTGAAATATTTTTTCGCGAATACAATGCTTCCTTTTTTGTAAAAGGAAGTACAAATGTTACTTAAAGTAGTGTTTTTTTCTATCAACGCTTGTTTAAATCAGTTTTCAGAGCAAAGTGAATCCACTCCATACGTATAAATTTACTACGAAATTCCTTCGTGGATTACTTAAGGGGGAGGGGGGGAATCTTCCCTTTTTAATCAAATTTTCGGGGAAGTGTATACTTCCACATCCTTGAATCGAAAGCTATCTACTCGACCTTATGGCACTATATAATTTTCCATGAAATTGGTTAGAACTACACAGTTAGTTTTATTTAATACGAGTCATCTATATTTGAGGCAAATCTAACCTAACAGCATAGTAAACTTGTGAAGGCTACGCATATCCTAATCACAGCATTATGACACTGCCAGGTTAAGTTTTCCCCGAATATTTATAGTTCATTTCTGTATCTGTAAAAAATGTCAGAAATTACGTTACACTTGACTTTATTGCATGCGTTCTTGGAACAAATGAATCCTTCGTCAAAATCAAGGGCTACACTTGTTAAGTTTTGATTTAAAGGTTTAGATCGCACTCACCAGGGATGTTATCTGGTTTTGGATCTTTGTGTTTAAGACCAAAAGAGTAACTGGGATTTGTATCTAGAACAGTTTTGATACTTTTTTCGGGCTCGTATGCTCCGGGTGCTGAAAGAAAAAGAGGGATTTTGACTTTTCTGAGATAATATTTAACATTTTTTTGTTTGCATGCTTGTTGGATTAAAAATAAATTCCACGAATTAAATAATCAAATTTTATCCCTTTCTAATTTTGTTGTTTGTACGGATTTTATAATACATGTATTTAATTAAAAAGTTATTTTAAAAAATTCAAAAATGTTCCATTACATATTCAAAGTTTCTCTTTGGCTACGTGAATTCAGAACTGCTAATTAAATTTCAATAAAATAACGTAAATGCGTACAATTGAGGTCAATTACTTTCGTAAGTTATAATTTTTGTAAATTATTAACTACTACAAGTAAGAAGTTGATTCTTGCGGTACAGACCGCAAACTTTCTTAAGTCGATAAATAAATATAATTTCTCTAATCTTCTCTCTACATCGTAAGGAAAATCTGAATGTGATTTTTTTAAATTGTATCTTTTATGTGCCAAACAATAACCAAAGCTAATTTAGAAAGTAATTTTAATCAGTCAATTGCTCTCGTTTGAGCAACTGCTGTCATTTCTGTTGCTTAGAAAATATATGCAAGTCATTTTTTTGCCAACATTTCGTTTATGATTATCAAACAGGACATAAGGCAGGGGCGATGGAGCGATTGCCCCTCCCTTCAGGGTTTCTCCAGTGGTAAATTTCCGATATTAAAATTAAAAAATAAATAAATAAATAAATAAATAACACAATTTCAGATGGTCTCTGATAATATTGAAGATAGGGGAAGAGATATTGGGGCTCTCCATCGGAAATGTTTCAGAATTGAAGTCCAATACGTTTGTGATGAACATTTGCAAACGAGGATACGTAGTAAAGGGTAGGTAAAAAAAATTCAATCGCAATAATTTGAAAAAAATTTATATATCTTCCCTTGCTGGCTGCTATAAAAGTATGATTGTTAACTGAGGTTTTCAAGCATAGCAAAATAATCTTAATATATAAAAAATCAATGTCCTGAGATAACATATATATATATATATATATACTATATATATATATATATATATATATATATATATATATATATATAGTATATATATATATATATATATATATATATAATATATATATATATATATATATATATATATATATACATATATATAATATATATCAACGCACAGCCGAAACCGCTGGAGCTTCAGACTTGAAATTTGGCAGGCATGTCCGCATGATTACGAAAGTAACCACTAAGAAAGGATTTTTCGAAATCTCAATTAGTTCGGGAGAAATTAATTAAAACCTCTTTACAACCTAAAAATGTTGTATACAAAGAAGTTCTTGCTTAAACATAGGTATATCAATAAAATGTGGATGGCCTGTGTTTGCAAAGATAATCAATACTTTAAAAGGATCGTTAATAACAGTTAAAGATCGGTTAAGGACAAAGGCATATATGTAAGGAGTCCAGGGGCCCCGTGATCCTCCCCAAATTAGAAAAAAGTTATAGGTAAAAAGTAATTATTATAGGGGATTTTCGAAACTAGGTGTACCAAGCACTGTTAACCCCTGCTAATTCCATTACCCGAGCAATGCCGGGTACGGGAATGCTAGTTAATAATAATAATAGTTATAAGTATTATAATGAGATATTTTGATTTTTTTGTACGTGGTACAGTGTTTTCGGTTAATTCAGATATCAGTATTAAACTAGTTATAGTACTTAAAATTAATATGCGTGCTACCTTCTCTGTTTTAGTAGTGATTAGTAAAATTAGTTACCCGGGATGTCATCTGGTTTTAGTTCTTTATGCTTAAAACCGAATGAGTAAGCAGGCGAAGACTGAAGGACGCTTTTTTCTACCTTCTCAACGTCGTAGGTTCCTGGGGCTGTGATAAAGATCATATATTATTATTTATTCTCCTCCACTGTGAAGAAAACTTATATACAATTATACAAACAAAAAAAGAAAAGAAAAATGAAGAAAAAAGTTTGAGTATTAAAAGAAAAAAAATCACATTCCCTGTCAGTGACTATAAAACTACATAGCTAGCAACTTTTGGCACATGATTTTTAAAAAGGTTTTCTTTCTTACAAAGTAAAATAATTCCAAGGTATATTCTTTTCACAGAAACCAGAGCTGTAACTCTGTCAGTTTTGAAGGCTACCATCCTAGCGCCATTACATTAATGAAACATTAACTAAATTACTAGAAGAACATTAACTTAATTAAAAGATGCAGCAAATGGATAGACCGAAATATAGAATAGTTAACCTCAGTAAAGAATAAAAACGATTCAAAGTTACTATATACAGTTGACGACGGTGAGTTGAATCAGTGATTAATTGAATCAACCGCTTTTAATGAATCAAATCGTCAAAAACAAAATCTAGCTTTATTGAATTAGCCGCTTTATGGAATCAAAAGTGTTTGGAATAATCGTGATGCATATAAGCAGCGGCCACTGTATCAAAAAATATTGCATACGTGTTTTAGGACTACAAGCAACCTTTTATAAATGCAGATTGTTGTCAGCTTAGAACTTAATTAACCTGAGTGATTTCGGATAAGAGAGCTAACAGCAGGATAGTCAAGCAATGATAAGTTGTTTTCTTTACAATGACACTGCTTTGGCAGAGGAATAACTTTTACAGATTTGATTTACTTCTCTTGAAAATTGACACACCACCAATGCAGTGGATTCTCCAAACTTTTTAGACCTGCGTCCACTTTTTTTCGTACCAAATTGTTTTGCCCTCTTCATTTTTTGAAATAATCTTGCTTTATAAAAGCTATCCTGGTGTTAAAATTTA
The DNA here is from genome assembly GCF_026930045.1 of Uloborus diversus. Lineage (NCBI taxonomy): Eukaryota > Metazoa > Arthropoda > Arachnida > Araneae > Uloboridae > Uloborus > Uloborus diversus. The sequence continues at coordinate 141,874,813 of NC_072739.1, forward strand.
CTTAATGGGTTAGATAAAAAAAAAAAAATACTTATTTAATAAATGCTATCCTATGTTCAAACTCACTTAACGCGTTTTTGAGCAATCACGATCGCTTATTGCTTTCATTTGACCGTCCTCGATGTTCGGTTCCTTTTTCAGAATGGACCAGGGGCCTCTGTAGCACCGCCGTCCACCGGAGGACGGAGCTGCTCCTCTGGTCCTAGCCTCCACTAGCAGCACTGTCCACCGGAATCCCCTCCTCCTAGGCGGTGGCGTCCATGTCTTACATAAACACTCCTACATACACACACGTCTACACACAAACACGTCCTTACACACATACACACACGTAACCATCCAGGAGGAGGGGAAGGCTTGGGAGGACATGAGCCGTTTCTAGAAACAATAGCCCCCAATGAGTAGGGTCCTGTCGCAACTCATGATTGCGAAGAACATAATTCGAATTCAAAGTGTCAGAATTCAAATTATATATATATATATATATATATATATATATATATATATACACACACACATATATATATATACACACACATATATATATATATATATATATATATATATATATATATATATACATATATATATATATATATATATACATATATATATACATATATATATACATATATATATATATATATATATATATATAGTATATATATATATATATATATATATATATATATATATATATATATATATTAGGATTATTTTCTTTCGTAATATTTTTCTATTATTTCAAGGGATTTGGTTTTGAAATTGTGCTTAATGTTCTAGTCTACTATATTTGTCTTTCCAGTACCTATTCTACGTTTTACAATTCCCAATATCTTTGTGTAAAAATTTAAGTCATTATTCATCAAATTGTTAGCATGCTATAAATATTTTTTTTTAATTCTATCAAAGTGTAAATATTCTGCTTATTACATGTAAAACAAGTTATATTAAATGTTTCGCAAGTTTCGAGCATTCTAAGAATCGTTTCAAAAACTTTTACTCATTTAATTTTTCTGCTTGTTTTTCCTTCTTTACTTGATTACTAATTTATTTTTTGAAGATTAGGGAAACTGTTCAACGCGTGATAGCCCATTAATATTCATACGCTAATGAACTCAGAACTAATTTTACAACTTTGTGCCACTATTCACCGAATCGTTAGCATTCTACAACTACATTTTTAATTCTGTCAAAGTGTGAAATTTCTTTTTATTACATGTAACAGGAAGTTAAATGTTTCGCAAGTTTCGAGCGTTTTCAGAATCATTTTCAAAAACATTTACTTGTATAGTTTTTCTCCTTGTTTTTCCTTCTTTACTTGCTTACTAATTTATTTTCTTAAGATTAGGGAAACTGTTTAACGCGTTATAGCCAATTAATATTCTTATGCAAATAAGCTCATACTAATTTTACAATTTAGTTCATGCCCATAACGCTTTAATTTTTTAAAGCGCAAAAAAATAAATGCATGATCAGTGATAAACAAGGAAATAAATTCCGCAATATTTACAACTTTAGGTTTTTTTTGAGCAATCACGATTGCTTATTGTTCTCTCTTGACTGTTTTGAATTCCAATCATTTTATTTTCCCACCACCAGCACCCTCTGCCGGCACCACCGCCGCGTCGACCGGCCTCACGATGCTGCTCCTCTTGCGAAAACCGTCTCCAGGTTGCGTCCATATCCTACACAGACACGCATACACACACTCATGCCTGCGCACAGACACAAACACACACTCCTACACACACACACATACACACACTCATGCCTGCATACACACACACACGAACGCCTACACACACACGCGCGCGTACACACACAGCACTGCATACACAACACGCACACACATGCAGACATAAACACATACATACATACACACGCACCCACACACATGCGCCTACACAAACACACATGCGTATTCCATACACACACACGCTCGTGATTGCGAAAAACGTAATTTGAATTCAAGATGCCAAAAATTCAAATTAATATAATTTTTTTTTTTTATTCTTATTCTTCTCATCCTACACACTTTTTAATTTTTAAACTTATTAAAATTATTATGAGTTTAATAATTTGGGCAGACAACTGGGTTCAACGTAAAGCTTATATGCAACTCTTTTTTCACGTCTTAAAGTTAAATAACTAGTATTTCAAAGATTTTCATGAAATTCTCTAAAAATCATTTTTTTAAAAGGATCTGTAAATTGAAGGATACTTTTTCATCTTTTTCAGTGTTTACGATTAAGATTAACAAACAGCGTTTTATTCCCCATGAATTAAAGCGCTTAAAAGTTTTTTTGGAAAAAAAAAAATAAATAAATAAATTTTAGGTACAGAACAGTTATTGAAAAAAAAAAAAAAAACATGCTCGGTATGTTACAAGATTTGAGGTCACGTTCCAGATAAAAGAAGGTTTGTTTATATCACCTGGTATGTTATCAGGTTTCGGATCTTTGTGCTTCAATCCAAACGAATACTTCGGAGTTGAGTCCAAGACAGTTTGCATACTTTTTTCAGGGTCGTATGCACCAGGAGCTGAAAAGAAATTACCGATGGTCTAGTAATTTATAATACTTATCTGGTGGTGTTAATTGATTTGATTAGTTCATTGGATTATACTTGACATGATTTGGATTTTATTTTAAAAGGTGTCACATTGCATTGAAACAGAAGAAGTGTATAATTCTTCTCTGTTCGTTTTAATAAATACTTTTAGTACCTCTCATGCGATTTTTTTTTTCTAAATTTATTTTTAATTAGGCATTCTATTACTATATATCATATTATGATATAAATAATAGAGAATATGTTCTTAATATTTTTAAAAATAGTTAAAACTAGCATTGAAACCATTACTGCCGTGGGAAGGTAAAGTGCAGCGCCTGCAACATTTTATTTATTTATTTATTTATTTATTTATTTATTTTTTTGCATTTTTGTTATTTATTATTTCTGTTTTTTGTTATTTACAAAATGGTACAAACTTGCTCATTTGGTTTCCATTGAAAAAAAATTATTTTAACCTATAATGGCACTTGTCAACAATTGAGGACGTTTTTTAAAAAAAATCATAAAGATTTTTTTTTTTTAACTGAAAAAGTTTAGGGGCACAAAGAAAAGATTATTCAATCATCCCTCTCACTCTGGCAAATTGATAATATTTTTTGAGAAATTAAGAAATGAAAAAAACTGTTCACACGTACCTCCCCCCTTCCCCTACATTTTTTTAACGTATTTAAAGTAGTCTTTCTAGAGGGTGAAGATTTAAGTTGCGTTTTAATAAACAATGATTATGAAATCACTGGTTTGCTACAAATAATGGCGACAAAAAATTTGAGATTGTAGCCAATCAAATTCAACTAATGATTGCAAATGACATTTTATGTATGATGCTTAACAATATCGAGTTTCAAAGCAAGCGTAGAGCGCAATTTTAATTCGCTGCTTGATTATCATAACGTGGAAACGTAGTAGAAAGATGCGCCAAAGTGCATCATTTGTGACGTCATAAAGACCACGCCTTGTTTGAAAAATCGGACATTTAAAAAAAATAATTAAAAAAACTGTTTTGAAAATGCAAGTATTTTCTGGGCCCATGGGTTTTTTTTTTTTTTTTTTTTTTTGCTCATTCTATACATTTCAATGACTAAAAGTAGTACTTTTGACTGAAGGAAACCACCCCATTGTGTTTTGTTTAAACAAAAAATTATAAAAACTTAAGAATTCTTTAATAATCATACCAGGAATGTTGTCTGGTTTGGGATCTTTATGCTTCAAACCAAAAGAATATTTAGGAGTAGAATCTAAGATGGTTTTTATGCTCTTCTCTGGTTCATAGGCTCCAGGGGCTGCAAATAAAAAATCAGCATTTACACTCACTAAAACAAAGAATATTCAGATGAAAATTTCTACGTAAAAACTCATTGTTTTCATTACTTATTTCCTGAAAAACAATGAAAATGTAAAAAATTTATTTTAGAGGCCTCCTTATCTTCACTCTAAAAAGAAATCGAAAATGAATAGTTGCAGTAAAAAAAAGGTATATATATACTATATATATATATATATATATATATATTAATTTAATTACAACATAAAACATGAAAAATCATTTTTCGCAGTTTTTGTGCTCATCAGAAATATCAGCTTCTATTGGCTTGAGCTAGAAGAATGTTATTATTGTTGTAAATCTTTACTGCAACAATGTTATAAATTAAGCATTTATAAATTAATTTATTTACTAGAATAAAAAAGATTCATAATGTATATTTTCGTCAGCCAATTTAGAAAAGTATCGAAAATTGCCTCAGATCGCTGTTGAATATCCATGCATCATCTTAGACTCCATGGTTACGTACTGATTTCATATTTGATGTCAGATTCCACGAGTTATTTACCAAAAATGTTAAATTGTTTTCGATGGCAAATAGTGTGATATGATATTTTTTGCTCAATACAAGCTAGCCATTAATCAAACGATCTAATTACACGAATATTTCGCTCAATGGATATAATTTTAGTTCTCAAAATCCTAATGCTTTGAAGTGGTTATAGGTGACGTTTTTTTCATTTTATTTATTTATTTATTTATTTATTTGTTTATTTATTTATGCGCTCATACTAAACTCCCTGATACGGATGAACTGAACAACTGCTCTGACAACAGTTTTTAGGTCTTATCTTTTATTCAAATAGCACCAGAAGTTTTAGATTCGAATACACTTTTGACGTTGTCCATATTAATTTAAAAAATTAGACGTTCAAATTTTTATGGATTTTCTATACCTGCTATTTAAAGGGGTTTTTTTAGAGGTATAGAACTTTAAGTCGGGAATACTGTTTGACCTATGGGCCAATTTGATAGTTGTCACTTGTTTTGTGTTTTGTTTGGTTTGCCATTTCATCATGAATAGACAACAGGACGGTGCAACACGCCACACAGCGCGTGCCACAATTGATTTATTGAAAGAAACGTTCGGTGAACGAATAATTTCGCTTAATGGACCCGTGAATTGGCCTGCGAGATCATGCGATTTAACTATGCTGGACTTTTTTTTTTTTTTTTTTTTTTTTTGTGGGGCTGTGTGAAGTACACCGATAAGATACAGACGAATGACGCCTTGTGCAAGAACATTCGCCACATATCACTCAAATACGGCCCCATTGCTGCAAAAAGTGATAGAAAATTGGATTTCCCGATTAGACGTTCTCCAAGCCAGAAGTGACCATATGCCAGAAATCACATTTAAATAAAAATGGCAAAGAATCAACTTTCGAATAAAGCCAAATTCATGGCAATTTACATTATTTAACGGTGCTTTACTTGAACCTAAAGTTCTATACCTCTAAAAAACATCCTTTAGATTCATTACGTTAGACAGCTGGAACATTTAAAGCATAATGGGTGTTTTTGATGTCCTACTGATAAATTCAATGACTTAGATATTTTAAAATTCTGTGGCTTTTTGACGTCCTTCAGATATACCAATAAATTGGGAGTTTAAGGCCTAATGGATTTTGGCGTCCCTTGATAAGTTATAAAAAATAAATTTTTAAAATCAATTGAATTTATGACGGCTTCCAAAAAAATTCAATAAACTAGAAGTTTGAAACGAAATGGATTTTGAGCGTTCTACAAATGGAATTATTTAAGTCCAACGAAGCAGAGCAACTAGTGCTTGAAAGGAATGTAGATATTACAAAACGAACTTTTGGTGAAAATTCAGCATTCTGAAATGCCTTAAAACAAAAATTCTGCTTGATTTTTTTCAGTTTGTTTAATAATAAAATATATTTATAAGAAATAAGTAGGAAAAAAAATATCGATTTTCAGAAGGTATTTAATGTCATTAAGAGTACACTCTTCACAGTGAGTGAATGTATTTTGAAACTACAAAACATCTTTATATTCAAAGGAAAAAGAAAAAAAAACCAATAATTGTGCTGAAAAAAGTACAAAACTAAGGATACTGTTACTCGCCTGGAACATCATCAGGCTTCGGTTCTTTGTACTTAACTCCAAAAGAATACTTGGGAGTCGAGTCTAAAAAGAGTTTTGATGCATTTCTCCGGCTCATATGCACCAGGTGCTACGAAAATCAAAAACATCTTAACGTAAGGAAAATATTCGTCTTTTTTGTTTTATAAAGAAAAGTACAATGTACATGAAAGGTTGAAAATTTGTGACAATACCATAGATTTATAAAGGCTTCATGCAATATTTGATTGTTCTGCATAGCTTTCGCAAGTAATATGAAATTTTCGGCAATGATCTACCGAATATTTTCGGTAGATTTTTTTGAAAAAATATTATTTGTAAACTTGCTTTTTGTAGCAAGATTTTCGTGCAGTCAAAATTCTAACTCTAAGTGCATTTATTAAGGAATGAATGAATACTCGCCTGGAAACTCACAAATAGGAAATTCTTTGCATTTTATACCAAAAGTATATCTTGGGCTGGAATCTAATTCTGTCTTCATGTCTCTCTTCCGTGTTTAATCAACAAGAACTACAACGTCAAAGTTACACTCATTTCAAAAACTGTAGCAAATTTAGCATTTTCAATAATGTGTGCAATACTTTTGTTTTTGTGCAGAAGAAAAATCATTATTTTAATACACAACTAAGAAAAAAAACGCATAATTTTGCGTGTTTTATTTGTCGAGAACAGTGGCGGCTCGTGGGAATGGCCGGAGGGTGCCCGGGCCCCTCACTGTTTTTAGACAATAATTTATATTTTTATTTTATTTTCCCTTTTTTTTTTTTGTGTGTGTACGTATTAAAGAAAATGGATTGTAGTCTTTTCCTGCCCATAATCCGCGGATTATCTGTTAAAAAAGTGTAACATTAATAAGGTACGGACTATACGCTGCCGCGGATTATCTGTTCTTTTTTCTCCCGCAACACCAACGCAATGAACCTCAATATTTACAGCAGGATTAGCAGAGACCGTTACCCTGCCTGTATGCTGTTTATTTTACATCGCTTAAATGTTCAGGCTATGAAAAATAAACAACAAACCTTAACTGAAGAAGCCATCATTTGCACAAGGTTAGACCGTTTGCTCCTTTCTTGACTCTTTGTTTTCAAGTAATTAACGTACTATAATGATAATTTAGAGCTTAAAATGAATTTCATTTTATCTATTTTCCATAAATATTTTAACACAAATAATTATTTTAAGAAAGTTAAAATATTAAAAAAAAAATATATTTAAAAAAAAATTTTTTTTCTTTTCAAAAAACCGGGGGGGGGGGGATGCGAGTGCACCCATGATCTGGCCCCCCTCACTTTTTCAAGGCTCGAGCCGCCACTGGTCGAGAATAACCAAAAACTCGTTTTGGAATCCTCCAAAACCTATTAGTTTTAGAACTCAAACATCTCAGAGTATTTTGAAACTAGTAAAAAAAAAAAGGCTTTCCGACTTTGAAAAGATGCGAATAACATGAGTCATTGCCCTGTATGACGAGTGGCCCCTAGTCAGGTCGATGTCACCTAGCTCATCTAAGATCCTTCGACAGGGAACGTACGGTAATTATGACTGATTATTCTTTAAATCACATTTAATTTCAGAATTTGTGATACTAAATCTACTTGGATGAATTTATTTAGAATATCTTTTGCAATTTTATTTAAATAATCTTAGTCCAATTAAAAAAAAAAACCTTGAATATTAAAGCTTTTTACAGTATCTTTTATATTTAAAACTAGCTGCGTTTCCCGGCTTTGCCCGATCCACCTTGAAAATACAAATTGTGTCAAGTGACATATATTCAACGATCAGGCTTAAATAAATAAATTTAAAAAAAACACATCATGCAAAATTTCCCTTCCAAACAATAACGACAGATATTAAATGATTTTTAAGAAATTAATTCGAGAAAGATGGATTTAAAAAGCGTAACCATGGAAACACAAAATAAATTAAGTTTAAGGAATTAAAATGCGAAAGAAAATGGTCAACAATTTGAATAGAAATGCGATTTTTTGAATTTGATGAAAAAGGCTTGTACCTTTTCCCCTTTGGAGTTAGAAGCTTATTTTTCCGACCATAGGTCGAGATGGATCTGGAGTAAAAAATTTCCAACGGTGTCAAAATGAAAACTGTGGGACCATTCCTTCACTTTTTATTGAGAGATTTATTGAAGAAAGTAGTGCCTAAATTTCAGCTAAGCCTAAAAAATTCGAGCTAAAGACGCCAATAACTCCCGCCGTAATAAAGTTAGAGCATTGGAACAAATTGCTTAGAACGCGGAAAATTCTACCCTTTCTAACGATATGCAATATTAATATGTGCAAGCAATTTTTCACCCCCATATTCGAGAATTTACGTGGAAATTGGGCCTAAATTCTAATAAAAAAAGGACTATTTATCGAGTTTTTTTCGAACAGGTCTGCAAACTTTCTCAGGACTTAAAGGAACAAACTGTAAAAATTTCAGTGAAATCGGCAGGGTAGTTCTCGAGTTTTGCGAGTTCAAACACACAGACACTTTTTGGAGACTTCATTTTATACTATGTAGAGATTACCATTGCGCATATTTCTTACTGTGTACAATATTTATTGTTTGATATTGATATTGCTCCATGTTATAATTTTTTTTAGGCATTACGATTTATGAGCGTTCTTTTCATAGTATGCATTAAAAAATTTGAAAAGGCAGGCTGAAATTTATGCAAAACTAGCAAAAATACCCGGCGTTGCCTGTGTCAGTAATAATTGTGAGAAAGAATCGCTACTTTCATTCGTTTTCTGTTTCAACTGAAAAAACTCAAAACACACCGCATGACGTAATTAAAAATCGAGCTTCTTCCTTACCCATAAAAGTAAAATAGCAATAAGTATAAAGAACGAAATAGTATTCAGTTAAAATCGAAAGCATGACATTTAAGCATATAAAAAATTGAAGAATTTCCAAAATATGAACTAACAAAAACAAATATCACTAAAAAAACAGTGCGTGTTATTTATTTTATTGAATAGTACACACACACACACACACACACACATAAAAAAAAGGAAAGAAAAAGAAAAAAAAAGCTCTACTATGTTTCTCTAAGTGTGCAAAAAGTGGAGTTTCCAAATATTTGAATGACTTTAAATTCATGTTTGCTCCAGAGAAGCCTTGATTCAAAATTTTCATTATGATTACTATTAAAATTGCTGTTGTAAGGCAACGACTTTTTGTAACAATGGGTTTTATATTTAATCATTTAATAGGGAAATTACATGAAATTTACTGCTTTCCATCATAACTATTTTAAACTAAGTTTTTTAGAAATAAACTAGCTGCGTTGCTCGACTTTGGCCGGTCTACCTTGAAAAAAAAAACATTGCGTCAAGTGAAGTATCTTCAATAACCAGGATTAAATGAAGGAAAAAAAAACATCATGCAACATTTTCTCGCCAAACAATGACGACAGATACTAATATACTTTTAAGAAATTAAAATAAAATGAGAAAGATGGATTTAAAAGGCGTAACCATAAACACAAAATAAAATCAGTTTAAGAATTGAAAATGAGAAAGATGGAAATAAACAATGGATTCAAAAAGCATTACCGTGGAAACGTAAAATAAAATGGTTAAAAACTTGAATGGAGATCAGATTTTTGAACTTAATTTAATTTGCTTGCAACTTTTTTTCTAATGGAGATAGAGGGTTAAACTTCCGACCATAGGTCGAGTTAAATCTGGAGTAAAAAAAAAGCAGCTCTTTTGAATGCTGTCAAAAAGAAAACTGTGCGACAATTCCTTCGCTTTTTATTGATAGATTTAATGAAGAAAGTAGTGCCTAAATTTCAGCTAAGGCTAAACATATTCGAGTCAAAAATGCAAATAACTCCCGCCGTAAGTAAGTTAGAGCCCTGAAACAAATTGCGTAGAACGCGGGAAATTCTACTCTTTCCAACGATATGTAATATTAATATGTACAAGTAATTTTTCACTCCCATAGTCGGGAATTTACGTGAAAGTTGGGCCCAAATTGGAATAAAAAAAGAACTATTCATCGAATTCTTTTCGAACAGGCCTGCAAACCTTCTCAGAGCTTAAAGGAACAAATTGTGAAAATTTCAGCAAAATCGGTCGGGTAGTTCTCGAGTTTTGCGAGTTCAAACACACAGACGCTTTTTGGGGACTTCATTTTATACTATGTAGAGAAGAGATTATAGCCTATATGTATATGTTGCTCCCTGACAATGTAGCTATCTATGGCGATTATAAATTTTAGATACAAGTAGTAGTGATCAATTAATTTTGTCTTGTAGCAGGGGTTCCCAAACTGGGTGCCGCAAGATGAGGTTGGGGTACTCGAAGTGTCCATGTTATCAATATTAATGTACACAATAGAGATATGCAAGGGAACAGTGAGAAAATCCAAATTTTCCAAATGGTTCCGTGTTTCGAAAAATTAGGGAGCCCCTAGACTATTGAGAGAAAAAATTTAAAAAAATACATGAAAGTTTAAAAACCTGACTGCAATCATTCATTCTTAAAACTTCAATTTTTCAGAAACATTTTTTTTAAATCCTTGTCATTATTATTTATGTTTTTTAATGTAGACTTTTTATTTTTTAATTAACAGAGATGGAACGAGTGTAAATTCTTCCTACCCAGAGAAACGTTTTTTAAAACCGTAGTGCTGCCATCTGTGTGAAGTAATATTATTTAAAGATGAATATATGAAATAAATGCCTTAAAATTTTAACTTGGTGTGCTAGCTGTCAAAAATGTCTCTTCAATGTTTCAAAACTCATAAATTCAGATACATTTTCTTTTAAAGCAAAAAGAAGGTTTTGGCTACAAAGTCACGAACATAGTTTTGTGTCGTCTGTAGCTTGATGAAATCCAATGTATTGCGCCAAAAATTTTCATTGAAATAATTGCAGTTTTCGTTGCATGTTTAGAAATTTCCAACTTTAATATTCCTAACGAGCAAATCGAAATTTTTGGAAATGAATCTTAAAAGATTTTTTCTAGCCAATGGTACAACGATGAATGTTGCAGAGAAAATTATAGTCATTTAATGACTGATCACTTTGAGGAGAAAATATGGTGGTTTATAACATTATTTTGATACGAAATATCTTCACCAAGTTTATAATTACGAGGCATGTTTTTAAAGTAAGTACCGTTTTGATATAAAAAAGAACGAGTACAGATAGAGCAAAGAAATTTATTGCACAAAAATCTACCATCCTTACGCTATTTTTTGACATTGCTCCCGTGATTTTCCAAGCATTTGTCATAGAGTGGTACAGGTTTTTGTATACCTATTCATAGAAAATTGCCGCCTGTGTAGTCAGCCATGGGATAACATGTTCTCTGAGCTCATTATTGCTGTTGTGCCACAGACCACCTAAGAAAGACTTTAGATGCCGAAACAAATGAAAGATGCTGCGAGCGAGGTGAGGGCAGACCAGAGGATGTTCAAAAACGCCCCAGCCAAAGCCCTGTAAGAGTCCTCATGGTTGACTAAACGGGCGGTAACTTTTTACGAATAGGTATACAAAAACCTGCACCACGCTATGACAAATGCTTGGAAAATTACGGGAGCAATGTCGAAAAATAGCGTAAGGGTGGTAGATTTTTGTGCAATAAATTTCTTTGCTCTATCTGTACTCGTTCTTTTTTTATATCAAAACGGTACTTACTTTAAAAACATGCCTCGTACAACATTATTTCAGAATTTCACAAATCTGCAATACATAAACCCGTCAAGATGATTTCAATATTTAAAACGGCAAGTACATAAAAAAAAAATTATAACAATGTGATGCATCCTCTATGTTTTTTAAGATGCAAACCTATTATATATAATTATAAAAGTATTTCAGTATAAACAATAATTCACATTTATTTCACTTCGAACTGTCCCACTCATATTTTTACAGCATCATTGTATTATTGGCATAAAACGGACTAAAGAATTTTCAAGTGTAGTCATCCAAAGAGAAAAGAAATGTTAAGAGAAGAAAATGAAGTTATAAAAACCAGTTAAAATGGTTTTCATAATTATCATAGTTCAGGGTTATTTTCCCAGTCAGCGCCACTTTGAAAAATGTGAGAAATGGGATGGAAATAAATTTTTTTTTAAATAAAAGTACAGTCGAATCCCAACTTACGCGAGGGATGCGTTTAAGACCACTCGCGTCGAAAATTCGAAAATTCACGAAGTCGAAAATTCGCGTTGTAGGAAAGGGTATGTGTAATTTTTTTTTATAAACATACCGCATTAATTTAGACTTTTGTTATCACGACCTCAAGTGTTTTAAACCATTTCTTAATTTATGCATTACCCTTTCTTACATGAAGAACTGGATTTTTCTTTGTATTTTTTAAAAAGCTATTTTAATCAACATAAAATATTGTTACGATGCATAAAACCAGGGCAAGAGAGACATAAGATAAACCAGTACGATACGTACAGTATGTGGTAAAATAAAATGATGTACTATAATAACACTGTACAGTAGATCCAGTAATGATATTTCTAACTTTAAAAGATGAAGAAGATGTTTATGATTAAGCTGCGTAATCAAATCGTTATTCTATTATATTTTTAAATACAATTGCTTTGCTGGTTCTTTTATAACGTTTCCATCTATGGCAACACACCTCTTCCTGGTTTCTTCAATTCTCAATACAAGAACAGCTTCCATTTTTATTATTTTTGCAATTTGGTTAGACACTACTCGGCGAACTTTTACTGATTTCCTTTTCTTGACTTTTATTTGTACATGTGGAAGATGCACTCACACCTAATTGTCGTGCTATCTTCGACGCATTTTTTAGTAGTTTAAGACCACCGAGAATCTTGAATCTTTAGTTTTTCTTTAATTCCCAGAAACTTTCTTTTTTTCTTCCTGTCTTCATAAACTATAAATGGAACAGTTTTCTCACCTGTCATTATCCTTCATTAAATTTCGCAATTGGAATGAAAAAAACAAATGAAAAATGAGGAGTAATCATCAAAACCTGCTCAATGGTCATGTCACTCCAGACCGAAATTGTCATGTAAAGTCACACAATGTAATTTACTCGAGACAAAATTAATAAAATCGAACAAATGTTCGTCAAATTATTCTGTACTACGGGCACTATGATGGTATGCAATGTACACTCTTGCATATTAAGCGTGTTTTTTTTTTTTTTAATTTTTTTAATTGAAACCTTTTTAAAATTTTTGTTTTAGTTGAGCCGTGTTCTTACATCATGCCTTTTTCTTTTCAATTTCTTAAAAAAAGAAAAAAAAAACGAATTTTTCGCTGAGGAAAACCTAATTTTAAACCTCAAAATTTACCCAGAAAGTATTACGTATCTCCCAAAAAACTCCATTCCAAAATTTTCCTCCTATACTTAGGGGTCAAACCTTGAAGTTGGAAACCCTGGATACGACTGACAGATCAGCGCCGCGCTTGTAGTTAGCTGGTTCTTGTTTTCAGTATTTCTACATTTCTAACCTCATGTGGTGCCTCTAAGGTTCTTTTAGACTACAACACGATTGTAAAATATTACTATTTAATAAAATTGTTTAGTTTTTTCTGTTTAAGTAGTAGTTAGAATTTCATTTTTCCAAACAATCTTTAAAATACGAAAATTTAATACTTTTACACTCGCCACAACTCTGGAGCCGTTCACTCAACAAAGTAATGCTTAGAACCATTTTGTTCGTCATTTAGTGTAGATTATTTTGTATTCGGCACTTTTTGCGCTAAACTCCATAGTTTTCTAAATATTTCCGAAAAACTGATAAAAACTACTAATTTACCAACTTCTTTCGCCCCTCCCCCAAAAACCCGACGCTGAAAACGGTGTTAACTTTTTACCAAACAATATGTAGACAGTATACAATAATTTGGAGTTGGCGGAAAACTTTTATTTTGGATGTTGAAGGTTTGGGTCTAATTGCACTGTACTATAATGCAAAAAAAAAAAAAAAAAAAAGGAAAGCGCAGTAAGTGCCACAATCCATCTGGAATCTTATTTTTGATGCCCTGAAAAATTTGTTATTTGGCACTTACTGCGTTTTCCATTTTTAGTCTTCATTTCATGGGCACCCATATGCAAAATTTTAAGGGGGAGCTCAGATAGTTTCCCCATGGCTTAGCAGGATATTTTCCCCACATAAACCGATTTCAGTACAGATTAGGGTCATAAAAATTTGACATTTTTAATAAATTATTCATTAATGACTGGAGAAGAATGTTTTTACATTTTTGCAAAGAAAAAAGTACTAAAAGCAAAGAAATTCTGATTTCAAAGGGGGGGGGGCTTGAGGGGTCTAAGGACCCTTAACGTTCAAAATGTTCGATTTTCTGGAAATAATATATGTTATGGTTAATTTAATTCTAAACAATTTGGTACCTTATTTATTACCATACGGCAAAAAACTTTTCAAGTTATCGAAAAAATTACTTTCCCCATAGAGATTTATGTTAACAGCATCTGTTGAACCCTCTTTTTCTCAAGTTGCGTTTTCTCAGGTTTCTCGTTTTGCGCGCATGATATCTCAAAAAGTTTCTTACATATTTCCGTAAAACTTTTTGTGCATGCTTGTCTGGTTTATTTTTATGATCTGAAGCTAAATTTTTTTTTATTTTTTAAAAATTATTTAATTTATTTTTGAAATTTTATAAGTTAATATCAAAATTTTCCAAAATTTTGGGGAAAATATTTTTTAATTTTAATATAAACTTTTATTTTTTGTTAAAATTTAGGTTCAGATCATAAAAATAAACCAGACAAACATGCATGAAAAGTTTTACGGAAATATATTAGAAACTTTCTAAGATATCATGCGCGCAAAACGAGAAACCGGCACTTGATAAAAAAAAAGGCTTAAACAACTGCTGTAAACATAAATCTCAATGGGGAAAGTTTACGCATTTTCACGATAACTTGGAAATTTTCACGAAAATTGGAAATTTTGAAGGTTAAGGGTCCTTAGACCCCTTGAGTCCCCATTTGCTCCCCCTATATGGGTGCCCTTGCTTCATTTATAGTTCGGTTGTCACCCTCCAAGTACACCATGATGTTTGTTAGATTACTATATTCTATTGCAATGATCTATGTAGAATTTGTGCATTTTATCAAAATAAAAACCGAGCATTTGGCGTAGTTACAGTTCAGCTATTTTAAAATTATTACGAATGTGCATTTAAACTTTTTTCAAATTTAACAAACTTGGTCCGGATTAACCGGAAACCCGGAAAAATGAGGGCCGGACAAAAGAGGTTCTACTGAACTTAAAAATATGAAGTGGTGAAAAGTTAACTCACATGGCTCCAACTTTTCCTAAATTACTGCAAAATTTTCTTGTAGAGAAATGATTTTTGCGATTATTCATATCGATTTCAAAGGTTAAATCGAGAATATCTTAAATCTATAGTTTTAGGCTACTATACGTAACTCAAAGCGGACAATCCACCAAAAAAAAATGCGGCTAAAGGTTTTGTCTGATTACTACATTGAAAGTTTTTATCTAACAATATTATTTGCAGTAAGCTGTTTGCTATTTTCTTTGTAGTCATTTTCGAACTTCTCATAGAACAGAAATTTAAAGAAATGTAATGAATCTAAGAAGTGAAAGAGAAATGTAAAGAAGTGAAATGAAAAAGCTTGTCATTTAGGGGGTAAATCCCCCCTCCCCCCCCCCCCCACAGCTTTGAAAAAATATAGTTTTTACATATAAGCGCGAAAAGTTTCTGTTGCTCCTTTGAAAATGTATTTCTTCGAAATTCCTAATTCTTTTGAAAATATATGAAATTTTTGCTGCTTTAGTATTTTTTTTTTTCTGTGATCGAAGTTTTTTTTTATTTAAAGTTTGAGTTTTGTTGGAAGTGTATTAGATGAAGAACACATTGGAACTGAAAAAACAAAAAGAAATCTTTTGTTGCGTGTATCGTAGATCATTATCTTTACTCTTTACTAATAATAAAGCTGAAAGTTTCTCTGTCTGGATGTCCGGAAGATTTCTGGATGTCTGGATCTCTGTGACGCGCATAGCGCCTAGACCGTTTGACCTATTTTCATGAAATTTGGCACAAAGTTAGTTTGTAGCATGCGGGTGTGCACCTCGAAGCGATTTTTCAAAAATTCGACGTGGTTCTTTTTCTATTCCAATTTTAAGAACAAAATTATCATAAGATGGACGAGTAAATTACGAAATTATCATAACGTGGAACCGTAACATGGGTATAAGCCAATTGGCGAGAAAATTCACCATACATTATTTGTTAATATACAGGCGAGTCAAAAGACCTTTTAATTTTTCTATTACGGGCAAAGCCGTGCGGGTACCACTAGTATCAAATGTTCTTTTGTTTCACAATCCATGCTAATATTTTTTCCTTTCGTGAGACTCGTTTCCAAGTTTTCACACCTTTTAATTATTCGAAAGCCTTACACTAATGTTCCCTAGACATACGTGAGTGACTCACTGACACAATTAATTTTTTCACAACTAAACACACCATTTGATCCTTTTCGAACAAAGAATTAATTTATCGACAATGGGGACATAAACTGCAGAAATCCAATTTTTGCACAATGGAACGTGTGGGTGTGGTGGAAGCTTTATAACTGATGTGTTGGCGTGATTCGCTAACTTCAACAATAACTGCCACCGAAAAAGGTTCTTTAAATAAATGTGAAGCATTTGGACAAGGTCAGGAAGAGAAACCTAGTCACAGGAAACATGCAACTTTTGTCCGAGTTGTCACTTTTAATTTTATGTGACACATATCGAAGGTGGGAAAGGGTGTGATTTGATTAAATTGCGTGTGCTTATATGAATGGGAAAGACAGAACCAAGGCTAGACGGGTAATAAAGAGTTCACTTCTTATGGTCCACATGCTAGAAGGTGGATGTTCACGAAATAGTTATGCAGAAATTGGAGCAGAACTGAAAACGATTGCTGTCGGAAACAATCTTATGAAATATTATTTTGAATGAAACTTATAAACAACAAAACATATACAGTAGAAGACCGTTATAACGCACGTTTTGGGAACAGAGCTTTTGCATTATACAGGTTCTGGCGTTATATAGGTCATTTCACAAATTTTGAAGTTAATATTCAGAATATATATATTTTAGCACTTCAGAATTAGTTCTATCTGCAATGAGTATTAAAA
The DNA here is from genome assembly GCF_026930045.1 of Uloborus diversus. Taxonomy (NCBI): domain Eukaryota; kingdom Metazoa; phylum Arthropoda; class Arachnida; order Araneae; family Uloboridae; genus Uloborus; species Uloborus diversus. The sequence goes on from NC_072739.1 coordinate 141,891,961, forward strand.
CACTAATTATGCAACTAATCATTCACCAATAAATATGCTTTACATCGGAAAGAAACTGAATTATCCTGCACCTCTGCCAGCTTCATAGTGTATAATAGCTGCATTTTCAAGAGCCATCTGATATTTTCTCTTTACTGTGAATATTAATTTTCATTTAAAAGCTTTGAAATAAGCTGGAAAGATGAAAAAATTGTTTCAAAATTTCATTTTCCTAACAATTTTTATGTTAGCAAGACAAAACTAAGGGATTTTTTAAACTTAAAAACCTATTGTTTACTTCTGAAAAGTTGTGCGGTTTATAGAGAATTGCGTTATATAGGTTGGCGTTATAAAGGTACTGTATATATCGAGGGCTACGTGCTGTGACGAGGTAACTACAAATTTTACAGAATGTTTCAATTTTGTTGCAAAATTTTATTCGAAAGAATACATAAATACCTCTAATTAAATAAAATTTAGAAATGGTAGTTAAATATTTTTTGAATCCAACCTTCGTATTCTCCCAAAATTGTGAAAAAACATTGATTTATTGAGTTTTCCTCACAGCAGTGAGAAAAAACTGAATTGACTATAGTTGGGTCAAACCTAATCTGGCAGCATCGGAAAGGCTACGCAGAACCTAATGATAGCATTAAGACGCTGGCGGGTTAGGTTTGCTCCAATTATAGTATAGTCATTTCAGCTCAAGGTATGAAATATTTTTGATAGCAGATACATAATAACGTTGAAAGAAACATATGAATTAAAAATTAATTGGGTGGTGATGTGTGGAACAATTTAAGCGGATAGCAAAAAATTTCATTTTGAGATTTGGCAATGCAATGCAAAGTATTTTCATATTTAGAATAAAAAGAACTCTTAAGTATTGTAACAAATTTTGGGTTATTTTTCGTGTTTCATTTGTTGTAATCTGCGGCGTTTATTCCATTGATTTTCGCTAAGAATTACCGCAGTTCTTGAAACTTTACCTGTATGTTGACTTTGCTTGCTGCGCACCAATTTAACATTGCTCTTATGGGATTTGCGAGAAACTTATGAGGTATTGCCAAATTGAGATTATTTTTGGTGGCTTATATCCGGCGCCAAATTTGGAAAAAAAAATTGCCAAATGTTGCCAAGCTTGGTGACATTTGACCAAGTTTGGTTTTTTTCTTGAAGGTTGCCGGACTCCGTAACAGTATAATGTCTCTTCTCTAAATCTTAAATTACGATTCTTCTCATCATTCTTCCGTAATAAGTAAAGCCGAAAATGTTTTTCTGAATTTTTAGAAATAATTTAGCTCTTCGATTCGTAATTTTATTTACTACACTCCATCGAAAACTATGTATTGTCCAAAATATACTACATATTTTGTAAACATACTGTTTTGAAGTGTGATGTAATAAAATTGAATACGCACTAAATAGAATATTATTTCCAAAAATGTTACTAGTAAGCATGAAATTAAATCCTGCTAGTTCTAGCTGAACGTTTTTTTTTAAATACAAATTAAACTTACCGGGAATGTTATCTGGCTTCTGTTCCTTTCCTTTCAACCCAAAGGAGAATGAAGGGGACTTGTTGTGAACAGTTTTCTCGCATTTTTCCGGGGTGTATTCTCCGGGGGAAGGGGTTTGAAATGCTTGCGGCTCCTTGTGGCGCCCAGAAAGAGTGGTGGCCTGTGGAACCTCCTTGCCCGTTCGGCGAACACCAGATACGTTGTAGCTACCTGGTCCTGGAGTAACAAACCTCTGCTTTTCTTCGTACCTATAGATTTGAAAATAAAATAAGTAACCTTTGTAATAGCTGATTGAACGATCGTAGCAGAAGACAAATATTTGTTCAAAGTAATATTAACATTTTAATCAGGACGCTGTAATAGAACTTTTCCGCGGCTACCTAGGAACTTCGCTAATTATTGTTATTATCATCATCATCATCAGCAGCAGCAACCTCATTATCGACTGTCGAAACCTGGATTTACAGTAACAAAAATTTAGAGTAATTTCCCATAACTTGTCAACCAGCATCCAAAATATTCATCATTAAAGAGATTATTTAGTACTTTTAATATGGAGTAAAATGTATTATCAATCGTTATTCTCCTCTAGTAGCTGTCCAAAATGCATCTTTATCAGGTAAAAAGCTGAGCACAAAATTCTTCTGCGTAAATTTCAGAATATGAATAACTCATAAAATCTCTTTGATAAAAATAGCTTTTCCCACCTTTCGGAACTCTTTTTGACTGCAACCTGTTCTGTCTTAGTTCATGGATGGATGTTGCACTTTAAGAATTTTGGAGTCTCTGATTTTTTTTTTTTTTTTTCGTACTTAAATTTTAGAATGTAAGACCATACGTTATAAAAGCTCTTTGGGACGTATAAAAGCCCTTTGTATAAAAGCTCTTTGGGACGGAGCATATAATGCAACATTTTTCTTGGACTCTTTTTGACTGTATTGACTCTTAATCTGTTCTGTTTTAGTTCATGGGCACATTGAGGGGCATGTGGCACTTTCAGGATTTTGGGACCTTTGAATCTTTTGACTTACATTTCAGAATATGAAGAGCGTTTTGAAGCTCTTTAGAAGAGAAAGGATTTTAACATTAAACCTTTTTTGACTATGTAACCTGTTCTAACCTAGTTCACGGGTGCATATAGCAGTTACAGCTTTTTGGGGTCTAGGTCGATTTCATTCCTGTTAAATCCATTATTAATTGAAAGTGTTGCCACAAAACGTTATCAGTTACAATAAGTGTTGCGGACGAAGGTTAGCTGTAGTGTTGCCATGAAATTCTTGTGCTGTGGGAAATTAGTTCAGTTCGCAAGAATATTATTTCCTATTCAAATGAAATGCGTTGTTAAGTAATCATATTTCACTAAAATGTTTCCTTGAGTATACCCGTAATTTATTTTTTTAGCCTGTTGATTCGTCAAAAAAAGGGTTATGTGCGTTCCATTTGTTGTTTGTTTGGATTTAAAAAAGGCGGTGGTATGATTCATCATTATATAAACTTGGGTTTCCTAATATATTACGATATAGTTCAGTCTTAGATGTCCTTTTGTAATAAATGAAGGTCTGATGATACACTTTTTTTAAATGCATTTTTGGATAAGTAATTTCATGTGGAACTGCGAATCTAATACTAAGTTCTTTTGTTTGAGAGGCTCAGCAATTGTCATCGATTATGACATGTCTATATAACCAAGACATTTTATATGATTACCGGCTGACAACAGCCTTCCTGTGTGTTCTTCATCCGGATTAAAATTATGACCTCTAAGAAGTTCTGCAAACCATTTGAAGATAGTAGCACGTGATATAACTTCGTTTTCATATGCTACTTGTAGACGTTGGAAGCGGTCTTCCTGATTACCATTTTCTTTTCTTTCGAAATTTATTCAAAGACAACTAAATTACGATTGTTTCTATAAATTATCATCTGCACACATAAAGGACATCAAATTTACATGTCTAACCCATAATTTTTACCGCGTTTCGTCTGTCTTCGTCATAAAATTTTCAGCGTTACCTTATTATTTTGACACGACAACAGTTACCAATATCGAAAGAACAATCACCGAATTCAGAAACTGGAAGGTTCAAATTTTTTGACAATGGCAGTGCCTCTACTTACATAAAGACAAGGTGTGATCTTGCAACAATAGCAACTTTTGTGTTCATTATCGTGAAAAATGAGCGCCGAAAGAGTCTTGACTACAATGTTGGGAGGGAAATCTTTTCGAAATGAATAATCTTTGTTTCGTGTTAAAATACTAATAGAGAATATAATTTTGTCAGGATAGCAAGATTGTTTCGTGCTATCGATTTTTTACGTGAAGCTTAATCGTGTTGTATGTTTTCACCGAATTTTATCATGTACAACATGACCAAAATATTTATTATAATTGAAGACCTCGGTGCAAGAAGAGGACTTCTCCCAGGGCTGCGGAGTCGGAGTCTGACTGACTTTGGAGTTAAGGAGTCGCAGGTTGAAGGCTTCAAATTCCAAAAGTCGGAGTCGGTCATTTTCCCACTAATAGTCTGGGAGCAAATGGTTTCCCGTGTGATTTTTGTGATACAATTATGAGAGTTAGTATTTCTGAAAGGTATTGGCACGAGGAAAACGAATTCGTCGGAAAAAGGTAAAATTCGGAGTCAGAGTTTGGGGATCGAAGTTGGTCATTTTCGCTCCGACTCCGCAACCCGCACCTCTCCACCTTGCGCTGGTTTTGTGTTTCGTATAGAAATAAATGAAGGAATACTTTTTATTCCGTACAAGAACAAGTCATCTATTTCTAACTAATATTCCATAATAAATGAGGTGTAACATAATATTTTTCAAGATAGAGTTCAGAAAAACATTGCATATCATGCAATATTATTTTAAAACTAGAAAATCGCCCGTCATACCTTGACGGGTGAAAATTGCTACACTTTTGAACAAAGCCATTGCCTGTTTGGTGATCTTTTGATAGTTGAAAATTTAATCCTCACTCCAGTGGATTAACCCTAAACTCCAGTAGTTTAGCGTTCATTGTTGAGCACTTTTTCGTTTCTACATTCACCTAAAATGACAGTCTTGCTAGTAAAACCAGGGTCGTAACTAGAAAATAATTTCAGGGAGGGTTTAAAAACTTTCATGCGGAGTTTTGCGCTATTTGTGCTAAAGTTCAAGTCGTCGGGTTATCTGTTATGAAAGCGTTTTATGCAATTATATACATAAAAAAGACATTTGAGTTTTGGAGCAATATTTTTTGGAAATTTTCAAATATAAACGAGCATTTAAGTGTCAAACCGAACTTTTCGGAGGGGTTTGAACCCAAGAACACTCTCCCTCCGACTTGTATACGGCCCTGAGTAAAACGGTTAAGTTACCGGATCCAGTTCAGTCTCGTCAAAATAAAGCATTTTTCAGCACGTCAAACATTACCGAAAAATGTTACCAAATTATCATGTCGTGGCGCGAGTTTCATTGTTGATGATGTCAGGAGCGTTATTCAATCATTCGCTATTATATATATGAGGATTAAAGTGATTTTGATTACAAGACTTATATTGTTTTCCTCTTAAAACCAAATATTATTTGAATTATGAAAAGAAAAAAAATTTCGGATTGTTTTCGTATTAGGAGCAAAAATGAAAGCTCCAATGCGTAAAAACGAAGCAAATAAATTACACATTGACAACATATTATTTTATCATCGCTGAAATTAATTTCATAGAGGCAAATACTAATATAAAATTAAATATAAAGACAATGCGGAACAACCTCGTTTATCCGGATTAACTGCGACCAAAGACTATCCGGATGATCGGAACTACGGATAATACGCGAAACGCATTCTTTCGCGCACCATAGGTTGGACACCACTGCTCTAGTGAATAAGGAAGCATAAAACTTCAGAGCTTTTTAAGCACACAATACAGTAAATTAACAAAAATAATAAATTTAATCATTACTTTTTTGAAAATGTAAATGCTGGGGATTTTGATCTAGTGTTGTCTTTCTGCTGAGGACCTGAAACGAAAAAGAAATTGCTTAGTGAGAAAACGTTTTTAAAGCAATGGACTGTGATTTAAAAAATAATTTTACATGGACGAAAGATAATAATTAACAAATATTCATAAATTTGCCTGATAGAACTTAATAAAATAGAGTCGAGAAAAATCTACATATCTTGTTTTCATGCCTCTTCCCAGCATTCTATTGTGCAGTGACCACAAACCGGCAGCTAAACCTGACAGCTGCTGAATCAGGGTCACTACGCCTAAATTATCACCATTTGAAAGGGCGAAAATTCACAATTTTCCGAATGGGAATCCAAATTTTGGTGAATGCTAAAATACGGGTATGGGCCATTAGTTTGTGATATAAAAATAGCGGTGGCGCACACAGGAATTTTTCAAAGAGAAGGGGGGGGGAGGATCAAAGGCCCACCATTCTCATATCTTACTTCAACACGCATCGAAACATATTCTTATCGATTGTCTGGAAAAAAAACCATAAAAAAATATATTGAATAATTACTTAGCATTAATTAATTTAAAAAAAACATTAATAGCAAATACTTAATTGAAATATCAGACAGCACAAAAATGGATACATTTACTTTTCTCATAGTTAATGACTTTGCTTCGCTGTTTTAATTTTTTAGCTGTATGAACTGTATGTTAACATACAGTTCAATTTTGCAGAAGGAAGAGCGAAAATAAATTTTATTTTTTCATTTATTAAATCTGAAACTATCGGTACCTTTGCTTGGCATTATTTTACGTACTTCATACATAGAATTATAGAACAATAATTAAAAAAAACTCAAGGGCCATGGAAGGGGTACAGGCCCCTGGACCCTCCCCTTGTGTGCACCACTGAAAAAGAGACATTCTAGCATTTAAAAATCGCAATATTGCAATTATGTTTCCAAACTTTGCCGAACAAGGAAATATTTTGAGAGGTCGCAGCGACCTCCCACCGGGGCGTATCTGTGACAAATGTATTGTCGCTCGTTCTAAAAGCTTTCCTGATCATTGGTATAATTTGGTTGTATAGGGTCCCTAACCCCCTTGCTTAATTTGCCTAATCATGTGATCACAAATTTGCCTAATCATGTGAATTTAGTGGGCTGTTTAGCATAGTATAGCTGATAAGTATTAGAAACTAAATATTTCATCTTTATGGGATGTATTTTCTGCTATATGGGATGTATTTTCAGAAAAATAAAAATTCTTAGTACCAATTTTCTGTATTTTAAACAAAGTTTGCCGTCATCAGTAGCGAATATTCGCAGATACAATGAGAGCCCGTGCTCCTCCCAAAGGGATAAAATTAATCTAAACTCTCCCATAGAATGTTTATAATTCCATTGAATTGATTGTTTTTATTTCATTCTCCCCCCCCCCATAGCATATTTTTTTTAAAAACTCATTTGAAAACACACAGACACTAAGCTTAAAAATTGTATGTGGGGGCAGGGACATTTTATCGAGGCACGGAGTACATATGCTTCTGTACAGTAACCACAAATTTGCCTAATCATGTGAATTTAGTGGGCTGTTTAGCATAGTATAGCTGATAAGTATTAGAAACTAAATCTTTCATCTTTAACAAATTCTTTCAACTTCTTCCTTATTACAAAAACATGTAATTAAACTCAACGTAAATTAGAGACATATTGTTTATGTTTAAGCAACTCACTTACTTTCTTCTTTCGTTTGTATAAAAACTCAGTATAAATAAAAAATGAAAAAAAAAAAACGGGAAAATTATTTTGTGCTGATGCACTATTAAAAGCTCACGTTGCGTGTTGAATTGCTTCATTAAGAAGGTTTGTTTATAGAGACGGAGTATACATCAAATTCACACGCATTCATTGTGAATATATTCACCCGCTGACAAATTACATGCGTTTAGAAATTCTTTTGCAATAGGGACAATTACTTAGTTTGAAACTCCGTGTTATTTTCCTTCGCTTGGAATTTATGTAAGCAATTAACAACGGAATTCCTAACGTTACCTGATATTTTCTCCTCGAAAAGGAAACAATTATTTTTAATTTGAAATGTTTTTGATATGATTTGTTCGCAGCTCTATGTCATTTCCTGAGAATGAAATTTCCGATTGCATTTGGAGGTTGGCTTTCTAAATATTATTTCACATTTACTTTATGAATAGATGATAATTACAGTGACATTGGTAAACAAAATCTTTGTTGGATGTATACATGTACTTGATCTTAACTAATTCGGGTATGGTGATTCCAAATCTGCATTTACTTTAATTACAAAGGTCATTATTTAAAAACATTTTTGGAGGGCATTGTTGGTTTACCCCCTTTTTCGCCGACATTTAAAATTTCCTCCCCCTTAAATAGATCAAAACCTAAGATTGAAACTAAAAAACAGAGAGAAGGAAGTTTTGTGTAGGCGAACTTAAGAGGGACACCGCATTGTTAGCGTAGTTTAGCTATTATTACTATCTTTTTTTTTTCTTTTTTTTGAATCAACCAGTTGATAAAGAACCTATAAGTTTATATGCTCAATAAATAAATACCACTGCACTACACAAGAGAAGAGTTGATCACAGGGGGAAATCGGTCAATTAGAGGATGGAGTATATTAGAATAGGAGTTGTGTTCTCATTTTGCCCGCTAGCACTATTTAAGTTAGTCGTTCAAAAATCGTAGTCCCTGTAATGATCATTTCCCTGGTAAATCACATGAATTTCGAAAGATATTTTTCATCTTCCTGGTGTATTTTCAAAACTCATAACATTTTTTACAAACGTAGGTAAAATCCATGTTTGGAAAAAATGTTGCGGGTAGCTTCTTAGAGGCGCTATTTTGAGAATCTACTCTGGTGTTCCAGAAATATCAATTACAAACTTCTATTGACAATACAAAACAAACCTGTCCATTACTGGTTTTAGTGCCCATAACTAGTTATTTATCCTGATGCATGCAATACATCTACAGCCCAGTTATCCATCCATAGACTGCAGTTTCGTCCTTGTTTTGGACACATCAGCCTGGAATGGGGGGGGGGATAACCGGGCTGGAGGCAAATGTCATCTCATTGAAGCTGAGAGCGCCGACAAACTGGTAGATAAAGTAAATTTATCTCACCAACAAGAGTCCGCAGACATGGTGGGGTTCAACTCGTAAATTGAGGGCAAAGCTTGGGTACGTGGTGACCACCCACCCTAAGAGCAAGGACAAAACCATCCTTAATATCACTACCCTCCCCCTAAAAATTTCAATGGCGCAGTTTTCGCCATGACTGCCCCCCCCCCCTCCTAGGTGAGCACCGCTCGGTATATCACGCTATGAGATCACGCTTAGAGGAGGAAGACTGTTCGTAAAATTGTAATAGTTGATGACAAAGAAGATGGAGGGGATAACAAGAAGCTTGACAACCCGCCCTTTTTCATGTGAATATGTTTATGAAAAATTGCGTTACATGTGACAAGGAGAAGGGAGGGGATAAGATGAACCGTGACACTTTGTAACAAAGAGGGGAGAAGGCCAAAAATGTTGAAAAAAGTGTGGCAGCATTTATATATTTACATGTAGACAGCCTCTTAGTGTGCTGCTGCTTTGTGGGTACTTGAAACAAAGAGTACAAGAACTGTACCTACCGAATGTTGTTGGAAGTCTAATATCCGCGGGACCAGGAGTCTGGAACTCTGCAGAGATTGGACCTCGGCGCTTGGTTGGTGTCCAGGGTCTTTGCTGAACAACAAATGCTGAATGCTGCTGTGGACTACACAAGAAACCGTTCTGAAATTAAAAATAATAATAAATAATTTTTACTCATATTTTACAATGACGTACAGTATTTTCCGTCTAAATCAAATACATTCAGGGACGCCCCGAACTTAAACTTTTGGGAGGGCAGTGTCTTAACTTGCCAAATGGAACTCCAAATTTAGCCGATTGATGATAATTTTGCCGAATAACTCTAAATATATTTATCCAAATGTTGTCGAATGATGATAGTTTTTTAAAAATCGTCTGACAAAATTTGTCGAACAGGAATATTTTTGGGAGGTCATAGTGACCTCCAGTGATGCCTCTAAATACATCAATGCATGAAATACACAAAATAATGAAGAAATGAAGTTCACATAATCTTTAAAAATTCAGTTATTTTTTAGCAATGAAATAAGAAACGAGCTGATGTGTGCATCACATGACTTCCTTTTACAACAAATTTAATGTTATTTCCCTAGTATTGCAATTTTAATGTAATTCTCTCTCTAATTCTCTAAATATCACCAACAATGGCCACATTGAAACCAGATTTTTTTTAAAAATCGCCAAATTTGTCGCCAAGTTGGCGACAAAACTTGGCGACCAAAAGACGGGCGATGTATCGCCGTGTCCGCCAAATTATAACACCGCTTGAGTTTGCATCGAAATTAACAACGAATTCCCTCAAAAAAGGTGCAAAAGACCCCTTTAGAAACACCCGAATGCAACCAAAAAAGGAGGTGCACAACTAGACCCCACTAGGAGTTTACGTACCAAATTTCAACTTTCTAGGACATAACGTTCTTGAGTTATGCGACATACATACACACATACACACCTACGCACATACATACCTACATACAGACGTCACGAGAAAACTCGTTGTAATTAACTCGGGAAACTTCAAAATGGATATTTCGGGTGTCTATACGTTCTTAGGTACATATGTACGTGTGGTCGGGTCGAAAAAAAAGCTCAACATTTCTTTGGGGGTGAGCAAAATGGAAATTAAGGCCGAATTTTGAGTGAAAATTTTTTCGCGAATACATACTTCCTTTTTTGTAAAAGGAAGTAAAAAATGCTAGTGAAAGTTTTAGTTCTTTTACAATAACAACATTACCTAGCAAACTAGTACAGAAATATCTTTTTATCAAAATAATTTAATGATCCTTTTGAAGCTCGATCTCACTAAAAACCTTTTCCTTTTCTTTTCTTTACTTTTTTTTTCTTTTTTCTTTTTCTTTTTTTTTCTTTTTTTGCAAAACAAGTCCTTTTTATGATAGTATTAATAATTATCAATTCATTTCATGTTTTAATTGATTAAGTTGGCATCTTTCCTGCCACAACAGCACCAAGTTCATATATCCACTCATATTCGTTACGAAAGATATAGTTAACAAAATAGATAAGTAAATAAATAAAATAAAACAAATAAATAAAAATGATGATAATTTTATGATGAATAAAACTTTCATCGCATTCTTCTGGGAACAGTTTCTTTGAAATTCGCTCCCTCCTTTTGCTGTTATGCGGAGAGAGAGATACTTCCAATTTTCAATTCGTGACGGAGTTAATTTTTAACGTTTCAGCTTGAAGCTTTATACGGAACTAAATATTTCAGAATGGATGTTAATTCAATAAAAGTTTCTTGTACAAAAAATATTAACTATGGTAAATGGGGCGATTTTTCAATTAGAAACACTCATTGGTCAGAGTTCAAGGAATTGTTTTAAAACTTTTTTAGAATACTTTCCTACACAAAAAGCCAATACACTTTCGCCTGTAATTTTGTAACGTTCTTTTACAATGTCTGAATTGAATCGTTGCCAAAAAAATAAATTGTTTAATTTCAAGCAATTAGGACTCAAGAACAAAATTGTTTGAAAAGATGATTAAAATTTCCTAATAACACCAGTGATTTTCATCTTTTATGCATGAAATTAGAAGTCCTTGAAAAGTACTTTATGAATGTTTCATCAATGGCGGGCAGAAGAGAATATGAAAGTAAATTGCAATTAAGAGTGCTGCCGGTTCGGAGAAAGGAACCACTGAATTTTCTTATATGCTTATACCTTTATTCTCGTTCCCCGTAAAAAAAAAAAAAAAAAAAAAAAAAATTGTGAAGCAATATGCCTGCGTAGTATTATTCGTTCTTGTGGTTTTAGAAGAAATATTAAAATCATTGCGCTTCCAAGTACACATGCAAATATATATAAAAATTTACATGTTTTTACTAATACAAAACGTAATTATAAAATTTTATCCCACCCCCCTTTCCTTCTTTTTTTTTATTCTTATCATTTCGGCTTTTGATACAATTTAAAAAAAAACATAAAACGGAGTAAAAATTTAGTTCATAGTTGGGCGATATTTGCCAAAATTATCGTGAAATTCGATGTTTGTTAAACCTTCGTCCTCTCATCCATTTTGGCTCAGGAACAGGTAAAAACCGCGAAAGTATTTCTTTGACAAGTGGGCTTTTTTCATTTTTACAAAAAAATTTATTTGGTGTCAAAGTTCTGTTACAAAACTGAAACATTTTAATCATCATTTACTTAGTTACCTTCAATACTAACATAATAATTATTGTAATTGTTATTTTAGTAAATAAGTCTTTAAGGCAAATCAGAGAAAATTATGAAATGTGATCATGAAATTCAGTCCCGTTAAAGAAAAAAACACGAGATGTAACAAGTGCCAAATATGAGCACACTCCAGTAATGCCAAACTTCATGGACAAATACAATTGATTCTAAATCCTAAAATTGGGGTACAAACGTAAAATATCACCTCAAAATTTTGTAATTCTTTTAATAGGTTTTTTTTATGCGGACACCACTAGCGTAACCACGATTTTATTTCGGAAGGGCCCCAATGAAATTTGCATATGCTCAAATTCGAGTGTACGAAGTTGAAAATAATCATTTTTGAATTTCCTCATTTCGAGGAGGGTTTAGACCCCATGGACGCCACTGGCGGCCTGGCGCCTTGGCTACGCCACTGGCGGACATGTGACCTTGAGTATCGGTTAAGGTTTTCCACGAATTAGCGGTTGAATTGACCTGCGTTAAACGATTGCGGAGATTCCTTGAGACAAGCTCTGTAAAACCATCTTTTCTGTATTGGTTCGCAACACGACAGAAGAGACTGTACTTCAGAGGTACACTAATTTTGAGCGATATATGCTTCATGGTTTTTAAAATTATTCTTTGTAAACTTGCTATTCTTGGCACTAGACAGATTGCTGTTTGTGTTTTTAAAACAGACAATGTTACACCATTGAACAGAATAGTTGTAAGCACAGTTATTTTTAAACGCCCCTAGCAATGGGGTTGTTTCCTTCAGTCAAAAGTACTACTTTTAGTCACTGAAATTGATAGAATGAGTATAAAAAAAAATAACAACATGGACCCAGAAAATACTTTCATTTTCGAAACAGTTATTTTTGAATTAATTTTTTTAAATGTTCGATTTTGAAAACAATGCGTGGTCTTTATGACGTCACAAATGATGCGATTTGGAGCATCTTTCTACCACGTTTCCACGTTATGATAATCAAGAAGCGAATTACAATTGCGCTCTACGCTTGCTATCAACCATATCGTTGCCAATACACGTGAGTAAAGATACAATTAAATATTTTTCTCCGTGAATGGCAACACTGAATGGCATTTCATCATTTGTGATGTCACACGACAGAAACGTAAACAATGAAAGCGAACCGATTTAAGCAATTTTTTAAAAATATTAAGCTTGAACAAATTATTTAAAAAATGGTCAGCTCCTATATTTTTAAACATGCTCTTTCAGAAAAAAATACCTTTAAAATTTTGGAAACGACCCCATTGTACTTCACGCATGGAAAATCGAAAATACGTCTCAAAAATGCCGTTAAGCGTATTTTTACGGATTGTGTTTTAAATAGAATTATGGATTATTGTATTAGGAATGTAGGGATGGAAGAAATTGGAGTTTTTCTCTTCCATCAAATCCATTTTTTATGGAATTGATCATTGTGTTATGGTCTTGCCGTTTTTCTTGAATTTTTTACTGCTCCAAAATGATTTTCTCAATTCCGAAAAAGTGTCAAAAAGTATTTGTACTTTTGTTTTTTCTTTCTTTGGGGAGAAGGGGGGGGGGAGAGACTTTTTTGGATTTCATACTTTTCGTATGTGTTATAATTTCGGTTTGTTGAAAATATTAAATAACTTAAAGCATTTGGATACTTTACTTATGAATGATTACTTGTTAAATTATATCCAACTAAATAATTTGTTTTTCCAAAAATATTTAACTGAATTTAGTAATGCGTTTTTAGATTCCATATTTTTGCCTTTTTTTTGGTGTAAAATTTTTTTAACAGTATGTTTTATTTAAAAACAGAATTGCGCACATTTCTTATAGATTTTTTTTTTTGATAATAATTGTTCTATTTGAAATTGAATAACTCTTAAAATGTATTATTGAATAACTCTCACAAGAATAAAAAATTGAAAAGACATACTGAAATTCATGTAAAATTCAGAATTTTTAGAATCATAGAGTAATTAACTGGGCAGCAAAGAAAGGTGAAAAAGAAAAAAGAAAAAAAAAAGTTTGAAAACTTGATTGCAACTCTTGATTGTGAAAACTTTGATTTGAAAGAAATACAGTGAAATTAAGTTACAAGAGTAGTACCGATATTGTGAAATATCAGTTTCATCGAAATTAATTTCCCGTCTCTATTTGCGCTTGAATTCTGCTACAACGAAATACCCGTTGCAACGAACAAAATTTTCGCCCCTTTCAATTTCTTTGCAGCGAGAGTTCACTGTACAATGGGGTCGTTTCCAAAATTTTAAAAGTATTTTTTCTGAAAGAGAGATGCTTAAAAACATAGGATCTGATCACTTTTTAAATCGTTTGTTTAAGTTTAATATTTAAAAAAAAATACTTAAATTGGCGCGCTTTCAATGTTTATGCTTCTGTCCGATGACATCACAAATGATGAAATGCCATTCTGTGTTGCCATTCACAGAGCAAAATATTTAATTCGCATCTTTGCTCGCGTGTATTGGCAACGATATGGTTGATAGCAAGCGTAGAGCACAATTTTAATTCGCTTCTTGATTATCGCAACGTGGAATCGCGGTAGAAAGATGCGGCAAAGTGCATCATTTGTGACGTCATCAAGACCACGCCTTGTTTCAAAAATCGGACATATTAAAAAAAATAATTAAGAAATAACTTTTGGGGAAATGAAAGTATTTTTTTGGGTCCATGCTATTTTTTTTACTTATTCTATCCAGTTCAGTGACTAAAAGTACTACTTTTGAATGAAGGAAACAATCCCATTATATATTTTAAAAATGTTGTAACTAAATAAATAAACAAAAATAAAAGTTGATAGAAATTTTTCGGATTGATTTGACAATACTTTGAATCGCCAATGAGTTTTTTTTTTTTTTTCTTTACTAATTGAGAGGAAATGCAATGCGGAATCGAATACATCTGATCGGAAATGACAGTAACGATAGAAAATTCAAAATCAGACTGATTCTTTTCTGAAAAACGACCGATGCCCACACTTGTGACCTAGCAGGAAAAATAGGCCAAGCCCTCTGCGATGCTTTTCTCTCCTTAAATGGTAGCAGATTGGCGCGACTCGAGACCAAACGAAAAAGAACGATCTTAACAAGAAAAAAAAGAGAGAGAGAGACTTTTCTCTTCAGCATTTTGAATGCGAGGAACATTGAACCACGGAGGCGACGATTTGAGTAGGTTTGTGGAATATTAATTTTCCGAGGTTTTAGGGGGTATAGCAGCCAGACGAATGCTAATTGAGATCAGCTGTATGACACAGTTGGGGTTACTAAAAATATGCTTTATGTCTGGGCGTTGTCGGCGGATGCTGTGACGTTTTACTGCTGCTATTTAGTGGAGTGTAAAAGGAAGGTTCACAATTGTACAAAAAGTTGTAACAGCCCAGTTTCCCGTCGAGCTAATTGCGCATGAATAATGTAAATAATCGTGAGATGCGGAAACAAAATAAATCACTTTTCTGAGTGTAATATCTTTCTTTAAAATATTCAGGCTAAGTGAACCGTTTTGGTACTGGCTAATTGTGAGATGGAAATAACTTGAGCTATTTTGGATGCATGTTTTAAAAAAAAGTTATAAAGTATCGTAAATTTCACATTTATTTTTGACAGCGTAAGTGGATATTTTATATATTTGAAAATTACGTATAACAGATGAACTTTGACAAAAAAGAAAGGGATACTATTAATTTTTTGCCTTTTTATAAATTTCTAGATTTTTTTTTTTTTTTTTTTTTTTTTTTGAGCAATCAAATTGCTTATTTTGCTCACTTGACCAAAGTTGATGTTGCTCAGATTTTTCAGATTACGATAACGACGATTGTTTTTAATATTGAGAGCGAAACTTTCGTCGTCATAGTTACAAATTGTTAGTGGTTTGATTTTATTCATATTTTGTTCAGAGCGTAACTCAAACAGATATTTAAACAAGCGTTTTGCGTAAAATTACGTTTTTGCAGGAAAAAACACCGACGTAGATGAATTGAAGCAGCAAAACTTCATCGAAATGCAAAATTTCTAGATTACTCTTTCTCATCATTTAAGGTTGATAAGAAATAAAAATATATCTTGTTATACGCTGTAAATAATCTTTACGATAAGTGTAACCTTGGATATCGGACATAAAATCTTTACTACCGTATCCTAATCACCATTTCTTTTGTATCGAAATGCCTCCTATTATCTATTCTAGAACATCAACAGTCATAATATGACGGGTACAAATTTCTAGGCCATTTCCATTCCATTCGTAGAAACCAGAAACCCAACAAGTAGAGTCCTATCGCAATTTGTGATTGCGAAAAATATAATTTGAGTTCAAAATGTCAAACTTCAAACAAATGCTGGAAGGTTTTAATTTTGTTTTTAATAAGTGGATTTAGAATGCTATTTACACTACGTTGCATTAAACTGCTTATTTGGTGATCTCATTCTTAACTTTGAACATTTTAATGTACTCTTTAAGATTTTTTTTTTCGTTTTATTTTTGTTTAATTGATGCATCATTTGAATCAATGGAATTCAAATGGGTAGTTATTATATGCCCTTGTAGAGAAGAAAAAAACATATATAGTATCCCACATGCACCAATTGCCTTGCAAAAAAAGCCTTGAACCATTCAATAGGAAAAGAATATTAAGCAATACATTATAAAACATTAAAACCCTTTCAGACGTGGTGTCCGGTATACCGGACATGAACTTTAGACAGTTGCTAATCATTTATTAATTGAATAAATTACTCGAATTTTTTCGTAGTTGACTCTTTACAGTAGGGGTGCGACATCGATGTCGATGTTTTGGAAACATCGATGTTTTTGTTAAAACATCTATGTTTTACTTTCGATGTTTTTGGACCATCGATGTTTTGGTTTTGATGTTTTTTCGATGCTGATGTGTTTGCATTTTAATTGAAAATTATCATGAAATTTGCTCCAATTTTCTCGCAAGGTAATTAAGTTTACTTATGGAGTTGCCAAAAAAAATCATTTTTTACACCCGTTTTATAAGCACAATTTTTCTGTGTAGAGGATGATTTTTGAGAAGATCGCTACAAGATAGTAGAAGATTAACTAGAGAGTGAAGAAGAGATCAAAGCTATTGGAAGAACCTGGTAGTCTGGTGCCAGAACTTGCAGTCTATTTCAAGGCTCTAGTTCTTAAACTAAAGGAAAATCCTATACGTATTTGATAGTGATGGCAACTTCTGTTCCATCGAAGGAATTGTTTCTCTGACTGGTGGGATAGTCTGCGAAAAGAGAAATGCCCTTCTGGGGGACAAAGTAAAGAAACTTCTTTTTCTCCAAACTGTCCACACCAATATTCGGGATTACATATCAATTTCCCCCAACAAGTCGTCCCTCTATTACTTGCAATTTGTGTTTAATTATTAACTAACAGTTCAACACATATTTCTTGCTCTTGAAAATAATTGTTAGAATTAATATTGTATTTTTAAAATAAATAGCACAACTTTTTCTCATCATTCAACTGACGGTAAATGCTGTGATACATTTTTTCTTAGATTCTTTTTTGATATAAATTTACTTTTAGTTTAATTCAGTTTAAAAATATTTCCTTATTACTATAGCTAGTTTGTATTAACCGGTGGTTGTCTTACTATCAATTTTTGTCCTACTATAATATCAAAATGTTATGAAATTATTCTTATTAAATTATACTCATGATTTGAAGTTCAGTATTTTCAATATATTCGTCGGGCACGTATTCTTTGTATTGCTTAAATTAGCGTAGTATATTCAAAAATGTATGCTATACATTGATAAAAAGATCGAAGTTTTAAAACATCGATGTTTGGAAACATCAATGTTTTTTGGTCGATGTATCAATACCATCGATGTTTTAATTTCTAACATCGATGTTTTGAAACATCGATGTTTTGCCATCGATGTCGCACCTCTACTTTACAGTCTGCTTATTATTATCTGTACAAGAATTTTTCATTTTGAGATTGACAACATAAAGAAATAGGGGTTAGAGAATGGGATTCTCCCAACCACGGATTCTCGTCGCAAAAGCGAGGTTTTTTTTCTGATTGTTTAAAAAATATATAATCTTATATTAATCATTTCAAATGCTTATATTATGTTTTATTATTGTTTAGAGAATATTTTACAAAGAAATTTATTTGATGTTTCATTGTTTTATTATCTGAAATATGTATTTCAATAATATATGTCCGGATTATTGGACGTGTCATAACTCTTTTGATTTCTCACCTATAAACTTGAAATTTTGTCTATAAGATACTCTTTACCAAAGTACACTGTCTACCAAATAAAAACACCTTTGGTTAAGTATTTCAAAATTTCGTCTGAAAGGGTTAAAAGTTCCATCAAAATGTAAAATCATCCGATAAATAAATGGAGTGACACTTTAAACAATTTAAAATTTCGTTTAAATGTAAATTTAAAGCGTTTGAAGCAAACATGGCGACGATGTAAACGATATATTTTGGTTTATGCGATGGTAGAAATTCATTGAGTTTTTAAGTAGAATGTAAAAAAGTTTCCTAGCGCTAATGTACCCTACACTTCTCTCAAATGAGCTTGAGATTCAGTTGAGTGTTACAGTAAAAGGTTCAAGTGATATAAAACAAAATATCAGTTTTATTCTCTGCTGAGATTCAATTATCTGTTATGCATTTTTTATGCATTTTATAGTTTTAAAAATGTTGACCAGGCGACACCGAGAATCTTTTTTTTTTCCTAGTGTTTCTATACGTAAAACCGTAAACTGCACTTCAATTGCATAGCATTTATGACGTGTTCTTGTTTAACATTAGAAAAAAATGTCAACAAATTTTGGCGAAGAAATAAAAAATCGCCAACTCCAATTTCATCTTTTTGGATTAATTTTCTGTAGCTACTCTGTTCTAGTATGATTTTTGTATCTTTTTCAACCGCATAACAAGCGTTCTTTTGTTCTATATGAGTATGTTAGAAATCGTTCTTTTAAGTATACATAATAAGAAGAATTTGATCGTTGTAAAACTGCATTCCTTTAAATAACGCTTCTAAAAATGTATTTTACTCTGATGCAACATTTTGTTAAGTTGCATTGTAAAACATTTGAATATTACTTCATAAATTTAAAGTTCCTATTTCGTAATTTTCAAAACGCCAGTTAGGGGCCATTTATTAATTACGTAAGGATGATTTTGGAAATTTTTGACCCCCCTCCCCCCATGTAATGGTACGTAAGATTTTTCAAACCCCTCCCCCCTTTTTTTACGTATTATTCCATTTCGTTTTTCAAAATAATAAAATAACGAATCTTATATCACTGGAATCAAAATTGAATTCACTATTATTAAATTAAACGATTTTGTGTAAAGAAATATTTACTAAGAAGTTGGAATTTGGACTGAATGTTTTTTCGACTTGTTTTTGCATATGATGCGATACTAAATAAAAATATATCAAGTCACACAGTGTGATTCTTTTATTACACTTTACACTATTCTTTCTTTGTAAAACAAATAAAAAACAGCTTATCCTAATGCATTTTTTAACCTTCCAGGCGCAAATGAAATATTATCCCTGTCAAACCATTTGACCGCGCGAATTCTTATGTAAAATATCGACTTGGGGAAAATATTACGTAGGAATGGGTTCGACCCCCCCCCCCCCACCCCATGCAAGGGCATATAGAGATTTTTCCAATCCCCCTCCCCCTCGGAACCCTTGCGTAATTAATGAATGGTCCCTTATCTTTCCAAAAATGCGTAAAAAATTTAATTATATGCATTTGCATGTTCTTAAGGTTTTTTTGCGAAACTAAATTTATTTTTGAAACATCTTCTTTCTTATAAAGTTCAAAATAAATTGTACTCTTAACTAATTTTTCCGGACATTTCTTAATGTACGCTATTTCATTTTTTTCTTTCAGAGACACCGGTTGCGTTTGTATTTTATGAAGGTGTGCTACGTAAACAGTCCGTTCAAGTTCTATTTGTTCGTTTTCTATCGGGTTAAAAGGATTGAGGAATGAGACTTTTTCCTCATTTGTGTAGATATTCAATGCAACAAAAGTCTCGTTTGAACCATTATTCCATTCAGTTTGAATGCGTGCTTTATAATAAGCAAAAAAGTAAATAAATAAAATATTTTTCTACCTGAAAGACAGAAAATTTCGTTTCTGATACTCGTATATTCTGATTAGCTGCATTTTCTACAAATATTTCGTTATGAAACTGTTTTAAAATTCTTTGTTTCCGTTGACGAAAAATAAAGATTAGAAAATACGACATAAAATGCTTAAATGCGATATTGTAAACTCTCATTAATCCAAACCCTATTAAACCGGACTTCGCATAATCCGGACAACCATTTAGCAGTACATACTGTTAAATAAAAGGCGAGTTAGCTCAATGATGTATTTTTTGGTCGTGTTTTGTATTTTTATAATATCCTGTTATGCAATTTTAAATTTCATTCTCTTGAATTCAAAATATAATTTTTACTTTGTACAGTAGTTTGTTTCTGTACCTCGGCTCAACTTATAGGTTATTTTGTTCCATCCATACTTTTATTAATTCAGACTGACTGAATCCCCTTTCATTCCGGATTAATAAGGTTCTTCACAATTTTATCGCTCAATTTCTATAAATTTACGAACAAACTCATACGTCGCGATAACAATTGTATATTTACCAACAAATAGAAAACAACTTTTTGTTCTCCCCCCCCCCCATACCTTTTCAAAGAATACATTATTCAGTGTAACCCTCGATGCATATTGTTTTCTGATGAATTTTTGTTCTAACAACATGGATAATTTTTAGGACCTTTGAGACCTTGGACAAGTTGGAGACTAATGGCGTTTCTCCTAAAAGGTAGCAGTGGAGCTAATTAACATCAATACCAAAACCGGGTCCACCAGAAACAAACGATAATAAAATGGAGCTAAAACTTATAAAATGGGTTTGGTAATTGTCAGCAGCGGTAACGATTAAATCTTCATGGCCTTGAACGTAAACACAATCAGACGCCATTGCGTAACAAGGCCACAGTCAAGGAATAGAAAAAACTGAGCTAGGGTGTAAAAGCAACATCACCAGTCAATGGGAAATATTCCCAATTGAAGGGTCAACATTATGTTTCATTCCTTCTCCATTCGATAAAACAACGTTCCTTAAAATCTTTGATAAGCGGAACTCTATTTAATGTCCACTTTTTTTTACGGAACCCCTGATTCATCTTCTATAGTGTAGTTTCACTACCAACATCCAAAAATCATTTACTTTTATTAAAAACGAAAAATATTCCCAACAAAACTTTTTTGTCATCAAAAAAAAAATACATTTTTTTTTTAAATTTAAAATAAATGACATTAAAAAAATGTATTCTTTTCGTGAACTAACATAGTCACAGGTGATACATTGACAATAATTGAGTTTTCAATCCACAATTATTCATTCTGATGTTTTCTCTGATGCTCATTCGAAAAATACCAATTGAATGCTTCATTTATAATTTATTTCAATCGAATTTTTATATTTCATTTTTAATTAAAATAATAAATGCGGAACCTTTGATTGATCGCCATGTAAACGTGGGGTTCCATAAAACAATGCTAAAAAACACTGCGATAAAAAAAGTTATATTACATTACTATTACTTATTTATTTTTATTTTTTCTGAAAATAAAAACAAAACTTTTGCCTTCCAAAGTTTTATTCCTTTAATTTTATCTTAAAAATATTATTTAAATTTCTATGTGAATTTCCAACAAATTTTGCTCATTAAAAATATGCTTTTGTTTTTCGTTGATTCATTAAAAGCATAAAAAACCTTTACTGTTTCGTTAAAACCAGAACAAAAAGTTACATAAATTTTCACGAGTAACTAGTCTTTTTGTAAATCTGTTCCTCAAAGCCCGACTAACGTAAGTCTACGTTATCACTATTATGCAAGAGAGCACAAAAACGTTTGTCTGGAACATACAAAGGTTGGGACTCTCGCTCTTATAACACTGGTAAATAATTGTAAAAGATTTTTCTTTCAAATTTGTTGTGAATACGCCTAAGGCAGGCGCAGAAAGAACAAGAGTGGTGTGAGAGAAAACGTGCAGGTGAAGTTACAGTTCTGAATGTAATAAAAAAGAAAAGATAAAAGTTTCACACTTCTTTCGTGAGTCTTCACGACACACAATTTTTATTCCCATAAGGGATGATACGCTTTTGTAGCAGCGTTTCGAGATTTTACTTCTAAATAGGGATAATACAGATAAAGAGCAACATCGTTTCTTGAACAGAGGGATGATAAACATAGGGATCCTATTTAAAATTGAGCAAAAAACGGCTCCAATAAGGATCCTATTTAAATTGAGCAAAAAATTTTTAAATAGATTTTAAAAATCTCTATCAAGGAGAAAAAAACTGTTCAGATAGCATTTCGACCTACACCGAATGGCATGAGCCAACTGCAGGTTGCAATGGGATTTCCTTACTGCATGGTACAAAACTGTTACAAGATGCTTTTTTTTTCTTTTTTTGGAATTTTATGAAACAAATTTTAACACTGAAGGTGATGATTTCTCTCTCTTTGTGTATGTGTGTGTGTGTGTGTGTGTAGGGGGAGGAGAGAAGGAGAGAGAGAGAAAACAATTTATGCAATTCTATTAAAAAGCTTAAAATAATTAAAACAGTTTCAAAATAAACTCAATGTCAGAAAATAAGTCTAAGTAACTCAAACAGTTTGTTTTTCAGTTATTAACTCCATGTTAACCAGAACTATAAATATAAACAACGAAGCTTTTACAAATGCATGTTTTGTAATAGTTGATTAACTATTGTTTTTCTGTCGTCGCAATTCGTCGTCTACTGCTTGTTGGATAGTCCAAAAATGATGTTGAGTAAAGGCAAAGGCTGCACGGATAGGAATGACCTCATGTTGGATGGAAATTAAACAAATAAAAGAAAAACAAAGCTACAATTCGCCGTGACGTACGCGCTTCCTTGGCATGCTTCCAGCTGGGCCGACGTTACGCTTTGCTGCTGCAAACTTCAGCAGATCAAGGTTAGAATTAAAAGTTATAGGGATTCTGCTTTTGAAAGAAAGCGTGCAGTAGAACAAGCTTCCGATATGAATTTTTAAAACCCCCACTTTGGCGCATAATATCATCGTTGATGCAGAACACTTAACATTCCTGGGGCTAAAAATATTGGGAAATTTTTTGAGCTGGGTCTTAAAATATGTCCTCTAATCATCTGTGTTCGTTTTTGTTATGGAGTAGCTTATATGTTATACGGTGTTGTCCAGGTATTTGCTGATGCCACATTTGCTCTTGGAATGTTGAAAAAAAAATAATTAAATGGCAAATATATTTTTCTTGTATAACTAGACGCCGACAAAAAATGGAAAATGTTAGGAGCTCGGAAAAATTTTTAGGTGCAAGACGAATTATTCCTCAGATTTTTTACAAAAATTCAATGCAACATGGGTTTTGAAAATTCTTGTTCTGAAAGAACTAAAATTCATTTAGGGGGTTTTAAAAATTCATATCGGAAGCTTGTTCTACTGCACGCTTCCTTTCAAAAGCAGAATCCCTATAACTTTTAATTCTAACCTTGATCTGCTGAAGTTTGCAGCAGCAAAGCGTAACGTCGGCCCAGCTGGAAGCATGCCAAGGAAGCGCGTACGTCACGGCGAATTGTAGCTTTGTCACCAAGAGATTTGTCAGACCTTGTGTATGACAATGAGCAGCAAAAAATGTTTTGGGGAATTATTAAATGAAAGAATGGAAATGAGAGAAATAAGTAATAAATAAATACGCAAGTGATTTGATAAAGCATTGAATAAATAAACGAAATGAGCTCTTTCACTTTGCCCCGCATACACTTGAATAACTGTACAAATTATTTTAAACACAAATAAATCCAATATTAAACAAATAAAAACTGCACCAAAGATTAGCAAATCTCAATTTATACTTAAAACTTTAATAACAAGAACTTTATCATTGCAATATGAGTATCAATTTTTGAAAATTGCTTTCATTATCATATTCTTTGATTTTCAGAGGTAACTTTATCTTCACTGGAATAGACTACATGTGTTACTACATAGTTAAAAATTGCCAGATAGGTGGCGTTAAAAGCGGAGTAATTTTTCACCATTTCGCTTTGCCCCACATCCCCCTACTTCTCTGGACTCAAACCATATGCAGTAATATAAGAACAATGTTCTTCACTTACCAGAGGCGATTCCAGAAAAAATCGACATAGTGGCACACCCCAACGAAATTTTTTTTAAGGATTTATTTAGTAACCTTTTGTTAGTAAATACTTAAGATAATAAAGCAGACGCATATAACACAGGAAAAGAATTCAATCTGGATTTTCACGCATGATTTTCTAGCAAGATTTCACACAAGGTTGTGTAAGCAATGAAGCGGCTGCTAGTTGCGTACCCTGGCAGCTAGTTGTGTGATGAAAACTGGAAGTTGTACATTTGCTTTTGAACTTTCATAAAAGTTTTTTTCTTTTCTTTTATCAATTAACTGAGAAATACAGGAAGTAGAGTAACTCTGTTGAGACTGCGAGAATGAAAAAAGAGAGAAAAAACTATAGAGCACATCTCGGGTTATTCAAACTGCATTATGATTTCTCACTGCGTATGAATATACTGACATTATCCTATTGATTAGTTTTAAGCGACTTGTAATACAATCATAACCCTATTTGTTTTGCGGTCACCAAGTACTAGTTTTAACATTTACGTACGAAAATAAGCACTTTTCGAAATCCACCCGCGCTTGAGTTTTACAAGATACTTAAAATCATTATCTTCCCACTCATTGTTACGTACACACTTTCCGTCAACATTGTCTTGTTTGCAGTGAAAATGCAAGTAGAGATTAAGCTATTTATTTAAGTTTAAAAAAAAGAGAATCTTGAAAGGGAAGTGATGAAAAGCGTGTAACTTTCTCCTTTTCTTTCGTGCAAACAACAGGTGTAAAATCTGGGGCAGTATAATAAGTGTTTTTCATCGGTGTCAAACAAAACCCTTCGGCAAGGACTGCTATGCGGCCTTTCTTCGAGTATTCGCACGAAGTTGCCCCTTTGCGACGAAAGGAATGAATATTTTGTATCAATATTGTGTTCGACCAGCTTTAGTATGTGTGTGCGCATCTCTTTTCCTCTATCCATCTATAATTATCTCTATTTCTCTACTTGTATCAATCTACTAAAAATCACTTATTTTCGCGAGCCGTAATTTTCGCGAAAATGAAGATATCGGTGATTTCGCGAAATGAAAAATTCGCGAATCTGATATGAACAAAAACGAAAGTCCAAAAATCTGCCACGAGAAAGTATTTCGCGACGCTTAAATTTTCGGAATTACAGCGGGCTTTCGAAAATTAAAGCCTGGATAAAATAAATGCTTTTCCAGTATCTATCTATTTTGATCAGCGTTGTCTATTTATCTATCGATGTCTTTATATCGATCTATTTCGGCTATATACCGTCGACATCTTTTTTTTTCTTTTTGAGCAATCACGATTGCTTATTGTTCTCACTTGACGATTTTGATGTCTTATGATTTTATTCCCCCCCCCCCCGCCTCCCTCTGCAGCACCACTGTCGATCGGCCGCCTCACGATGCTGCTGCTCTAGTGCTTGCACACAGACACAAACACACACCTACACACACACACACACACACTCATGCGTGTACACAGACACAAACACACACGCATACATACACATACCTATATATACACACACACTCATGCCTGGACACAAACACACACGCCTACATACACACACACACACCCGTGATTGCGGAAAACATAATTTGCATTCAAGAAGCTAAAATTCAAATTAATTTGACTGTTTTTTTTAACGGTTTTAAAAATTTGTAGGACGCCCAGGTCTAGCTCTACGTAGTATTTAATTTAATGGTTGAATGATAACAGAAGCTGGTGTACTTTTGAAAACATGCTACAAAGAAAAAGACGATAAAAGATCCAGAACTGATGAAAACTTTTTCTAAAACCTAGTAAGTGACACGTTGACACAATAAGAAACAAAGCGATTAATAATAAATAATAACTATGAAATATGTACATAGATAGTATTAAAAATACAGGGAGTAAATAAAATTATCCTTCTTATTAGTTATTTTTATATCGAAAATAAAATAGTTGCTATTCTATTTTATTCAGTTATAAAACTTCGTAAATTTTCACTATTCTTAAGTAAAATGCTAACATTCAATTAATCCATCAATTTCCTGTTTTTATAGTTAAGTCGGCAGACAAATATTTTTGATATAATTTATTTATTTTTTTATAATTTACAGAAAGGGATAGCAAACTAAGAACGTATTCAAAATCTATAAATGTTCCGCATTATTGGTGTAACATTTTAGTTTTTGATGTTATTGGTTTTTAGATGAAAATTTTTTACAGCTTTGCCTTTAGACGCAAAAGTTGGATATTTGTAAACTATTGACGAATGAAAAATAAAGAAATATCTTTTATTCAGAAAAGTAAAAGAAAATGCATAACAAATATATAGAGAACTATACAAATATGTGCAATTTAATGTTCTTATTTTTATTTATTTATTTATTTATTTATTTTATTTTATTTTTTTTTTGGACAAAGAATATGTCAGAAGAAAAACCGTCTTGTATATTAACATTTAAAGAGTATGTAAAATTTGCTTATTTATTTATTTATGTTCTATTTATATTTTATTAGTTTTATAAATTTATTTATGCATTTATTTATTTATTTTTGAAATGTTCAAAATTGAACCAAAAATTCTACAACAGTGAAAACGAAACATGCGACAGAGGTGTTCAAGCTTTAAAATAATTTTTTTAAGAATCGGCAAATTTTCACCAGAATCTTCATCAATTCATATATGTATTTTTTAAAAAATTACTATTGTTTTATTTTTAAATATTTTTAAGCTGATTAATTAATTTTTAACCTTTGTATTTAGCGACATTTTTCATGTTTTTCATGGTTTTATACCCGTGCTTTTAATTTTTTTATTTTTAAATACTACTTATTAGTTAATTTTTGTTTTTAGCAAAATTTTATGCGTTTTTGAGTTGTATTGTAACTTCTATTAATTTATTTAGCTATACCGTAACTCAGGGCCGAATTTAGCTCCATGCCGCCCCTGGGCAGATTTTAAATCTGCCGGCTCCCTCTCCTTAAAGGAAGCAAATTTTCCTTAACAAAAAACACGCAAATAAGTGTTCCCGAAATTTAAACTGTCAAGCTTATGAAGAAATGATGACGTTTCACATTCAGTCCCCCCCCCCCCATGGGAGGTCACAGTACTCTCCCAAAAAATTCCTTATTCAACAAATTATGCAGACGATTTGTCAAATTTGGAGATAATATTGCAACATAGATTCTTTTTTCTTTTTGAAATTTTCAAAATTGTTTTTTAATGATGCCTAACGTTCTTTCTCATTAGATGTTATGTACGTATGCATGATATGCGGTTACGCTCGTATTTTATCATTCGGTAAAATTAGAATTTTCCTCTTCCCAAAAATTCTAGTTAGATGCGCCGCTGTTTATATTGCTTTATTTTGTACAAAGAGTTCAAAGTTTCCGCTTTTGAAAACTGCCCATTTGGAAAAAATATATCACGTTTAAAAGTGTTTTGAAGATTCTTTTTCGTTCTTCGGTTTTTAATTTAGCATGTTTCCTTTGGTTAAAATCATTCAGCCTTTTTCTCTCGTCACTCATTTTCATTTGCCTTCGCGACCTGATATTAACAGAAAATAATTTTAAAATATTAATAATGTAAAAAACAAAAAAAAAACGTCAATTCCTCAAGAAACCAGTACTGAATAAACTTCAGTATAACACTAAAAATCTTAGGCTAACTCCAATCTTGCTTCGACTTTTGGCTAAACGCAACGACACTTTCTGAAGTTGACATCCGCTTTTCGTCTTCACTTACTGTTTTTCGCTGATCTATTACCATGATTAAAAAACATTTGATTTTCATAAGATGTGTGAAAGCAATCATTATAAAATTACAAGAAAGAATTGTCTCTGTGGAAAATGAAATAATGCCAATATTTCACTTTCAAGAATAACAAATTAATTTAAAAAATGTGCAGTTAAAAAAATTTCGGAAAATTTACGGTAATTGTTACTGGCATCCATGTTGCCAGTAATTATTACCGTAAAAATCAAATGTTACTGTAAAATTATATCCTCGGTAGGTCACAGCAACCAATTGGAGCTGGGATCGTTTATTTTTCCGGTATAAATTACCGTAAAAAGTAGCGATGCTGTAAGTCCGCCATTTTACAGTAACACTTACCAGAAAATCTTCCTGAATTGTTAACAGTGATGTGGTTAAAGCAAAATTTGCCGCCCCTGAAAATTTTGCCGCCCTTGGCAGTTGCCTACTCTGCCTATTGGGAAATTTGGCTTTACTGTAACTGTTACACTTTAACAGTTTCTTTTATTTTTTTAATTATTTATACTTTTATCTTACAGGGGAAAAAAAAGTTAAACCTTTATTAAATGAACGTTCTTTCAACCATTAACTCACGTCTTCTGCATTAAAAAAAGGGATTCCTTATAACCTCGAAACACGCATTGTATACAATAATTCAGTTTTTGTGTTTTTTAAGCTGTTTATTTTCCTTTTTTTTTTTCAACATAAAAGTATTATCTTTCTTTTAAATCAGTGTTCACAGATTTAAAAGGGAGAAAAAAAGAAGCAAAATGAAATTCGTGAAATTATTCGTAAATTTTTAACTGTCACTATGCTTTGTAGACGTTGATATATTTTATGTTATATTAGCCATTGAAACTCTATTCTCTATGAACTGAAAATAAATGTTTTGTGCAATTAAAAATATTCAAAATTAAATGTTCGAAATTAAATCAAACTCAACACAAATTGCAGGATTTCATGACAGATCCATTGGCTAAATATTTACTTTGATAACTGATTATTTTGACCAAGTTTCACTGACATAATAACTAAGGGGTCTAAGGACCTTTAACCTTCAAAATTTTCGATTTTCTGGGGAAAATATATGTTGCGCATAGTTTAATTCTGAACAATTTGATACCTTATTTATTACCATACGCAAAAAACTTTTCAAGTTATTGTACAAATGCGTAAACTTTCCCCCATAGAGATTTATATTAACAGCAGCTGTTTAAGCCTCTTTTTCTCAGGTGCCGGTTTTTTCGGTTTTCTCGTTTTGCGCGCAAGATATTTCAGAAAGTTTTTTATATATTTCCGTAAAACTTTTCATGCATGTTTTTCTGGTATATTTTTATGACCTGAACCTAAATTTTAACTAAAAATGAAAGTTGATGTTTAAAAAAAAAGATATTTTTACCCAAAATTTTGGAAATTTTTGATATTTACTTATAAAATTTCAAAAAAATAAATAAATAATTTTAAAATAAATAAATAAATTTAGGTTCAGGTCATAAATATAAACCAGATAAACATACATAGAAAGTTTTACGGAAATATATAAGAAACTTTTTGAGATATCATGCGCGCAAAACAAGAAAACCGAAGAAAACGGCGCGTGAGAAAAAGACGCTTAAACAGCTGCTGTTAACATAAATCTCCATGGGGAGCTGTTACGCATTTTTACGATAACTTGAAAAGTTTTTTGTGTATGGTAATAAATAAGGTATCACATTGTTCAGATTTAAAATATGCATAACATATATTTTTCCAGAAAGTCGAAAATTTTGAAGGTTAAGGGTCCTTAGACCATTTCTCTAACATGTATCAGATAATTATTTATAACATTTGTGATGTCCAAACACAGTTACAAGAACTCTCTTATGCAATGATTACTTTGAGGTAAAAATCACAATGTACTGAAATTGCATACATTTATTTTGTAAAGGACAAACTGCTTCATTTCTAAATTTGTGTCTCAAAATATTAGTACTAAAAGTAGAAACGAAATAAAAAATCAATGTTAATTTGTATCAAAAATAATTATAACCATATTTACCTTTTTCGAGGAAGTACTTTTCGTTGTTCTCTTTTGGCGGGCTGTAGGTTTATCCTGATCCCTATCAGAGTCGAAAAGAGTTTTCGTTGTTTTTTTCTGACGCACTATTGGTTTATCCAAGTGGCTACCAGACTGAACCACTTGTTCTACGTGTTCCACCTGAAAATGAAAGAAATAATCAGCATGTTAAATCATGAAAATTTGTTGTTTTTTCTGAATTCTGGATGACAAACTTTAGAGCAGAATTAAAATGGAGGGAGCAAGTCCAATCATTGACTTAGCAAAAGCTGACCCAAGGACCCTAAGCCACGTGACTCAACAACGACGAATAGTTGGCACGTTTTGCGTGAAACAAGCGAAAGAAACATGATTTCTTCCAATGCTTTGCTTTAAAATTTATCACGTGACTTGGGGTCTGGGTTCCATGAATGAAACTTTTCACTTCCTCCATTTTATCTCTTCTCAATGGACAAAACGTGAATTTAATTTGAAGGTAGTGTCGTGCATTTGGCTAATTCCAGAGCAACAAAAAATAGAGAAAAAAAGTACATTATGATTTTTTTTTTTTAAGTTTCAAAAGAATAAATTGAAAATTAGTATTTTGCTGCACATCATTTTAGTGTCGTAACGGACAAGAGTTACAATTATTTTTTACTATCTTACAAGTTACGCTGATGATGGGGGTTAAAAGATGAGGGTTTTAACAATATAATATTTGAGATGTTTGTGGTAAAACTTTATGTGCAGAGAAATGATTAATCCTTGAAACAATAAATTTCAATTAATGAAATTGTTAACATTAATATTTATGGTATAAAATTAGGTTTTCAGTATTGCGTATATAGCCTGAACGTCAAAAAAAAAAATATTGTCCAGTTTCAACTTTTAAAAAATGATTATATAGTTCAAAAGTATGCAACCCAATTCGTGGGAGCAACACAGAAAAATATCTCTCCCAAACTCTTCAATGTCTTTACTTTGTCATAAATATAACAAGTCCAACATCTCAACAGAATAGGCCTTTTGACAAATAAAGTTGACCATCTTTGTAAGTTGACCACCTGTCTAAGTTGACCGCATTTTTCAGGCACGGAATTAGCCTTTATCATATAAATCAACCTCTGTAAGTTGACCACCTGTTAAAGTTGACCGCTAAAGTAGTGCACCGCAAGTGGTCAACTTACACAGGTTTCATTCACTGTAAGCTGAGCCCTACTTGTAAATCAGATCCCCTGGATGAACAGCACCTACTCTTATGTCCGAAACTTGACTCTACTTAACAGAATAGAGGAAATATTTGCCAACTATGCTGTATGATCAGGGATCTCATGTTCTAAGCATACGATTGCTTTACTTCTAGACATATGCTAACTTCAAGTACTTTAATCGTGAATTGGCTTTGTAATTTTATTTTGTGTATTTAATTGTAACGTTTTTGTCGAGTTTTATTTTTTAATGCTTTATTAATATTTTGGTACTGTCAAATTTTGGCTGAAGTTTTGTAATGATTATTATTTTCTATTTTTGGCAAAATGCCTGGTGCAATAGATTAAGTTCTTTTTTCTCTAGTCTAGTTCTATGATATACATATTATTGATACCCTGGACACATCGCGGAACACTTCACCTCTTTCTGCGGCAGTCGCGGCATCATTGAAACATATACACGTTGCAAAAGCAATTACCAAATGTGATGTTTTCAACTGTACAGTAAGTTTGCTCAATAAATGTTCTTTTGTGTCAAGCAAGTTACAATTTTTAACAATAGGCAAAAGTTCTTTGTGACCTTAGATTGAACTATCAAGATACTTTCTAAAATATGGAAACTATCCGATATTTTGAAATGTATCCGATATTTTCAATCAACGCGAACTAAATTCTTTAAAATCTAACTGCATTCTTCAACCACACTGCTATTTTCATATATGATTATTATCATAATGTTTCTTTCCTTATTAATCTATAATAGACTTTTTATGCAAAAAATTACATATTTAAGTATAAATGACATTTACAATCAATCTCTAGTGAAATGTAATAATTCAGAGTTTTTTTTAAATAAACCCTTTTGTTATTTTAAACTTCTTTTAATCTAAATTGGGTAACTTATTCACTAGCTGCCTTTCTTATTTTAAATGATGTTATTCACTTTTGCACAATTATATAATTCAGAAATGAAAATAATACATTAGTCAGTTCACAAATATAAGATTACACAAACATAAGGCCTTATTTTCCTGACTATCTTCTAATTTTTAACCTGGCTTTCTTTATCTATTTAAATTTTTTTACATTACTAATATTCATATAAAATAAAAGAGCAATATAGTATTATATTATGCTATGATGTGTAAATATATATCATATAATAAAAAAAATAGTATATTTAGATAATTTTTATAAATATAACATGAGAATATTAATGTGATTAATAAGTATAATTTACTATTTAGCGAATACCGTGGTTCCAAAAATAAACATCGAAAATATCAATTACGATATTTTCAAAACAAATATCGAATGTATAACACGAGATATATCAATTGATATATGTCGGTGAACACTGTTATGATGTAACTCCATTTATTTGTGAACATTGTCATTATAGTTATATATATATATATATATTTATTTATTTAATATGCTTTCAGAGTCGATTCAGGAATCATAGAAGCTTTGTTATGAGAGAGAGCGAGGTTTTTTTTGTTTTTTTTCGTGTTTGTTTTTCTTATAAGAGATAATCTTCTTAGTAATTGAACACGCAGTTGTTTCACGCTCACAGTTTCATAAATACATTGAAAATTAAAAAGTTTTCAAACCATCTTCCCGGAAAATGGTCATGTTTTGAAAATCTTGCTAAAATAAAAACTCTGTGTAAAATAAACAAACCATGCACACGGGTGCCCAAGAGCAATGGCATACCTCCCCCTCCCCCCCCCCGAAATACTGCATAGACCCCCTTCCGCCCTCAAAAGCAAGAACCCCTTCTCTCAAAATAAAAAAATAAAAAAACTCCCAAAAAGCACCCCCCATCCCTTAAAAAAAGTTTCAATGACGCAACCTGCGCCATGACCTCTGCCCCCTGGATGAACACCCCTGCGATACATTTGCATTAACTATTTTTCAGATCAAAATTTTTATACTTTGCTGTCATGATTTTCGTGAACCAATCAAATCTTAGTCATTCAAATTTGCCGTGCAATCTGCACGGTGTTTTACGGAGGCATGTTTAATAAATCTGTCATTGCGACAGAACGACTTGGGTCAACACGTGACTGCCAAGGCCATGCTTCTTTTTTCCCTTTAATTTTTAAATGTCTCATTGTGTATATACAACGACGATCTGTGTAGGTGAAAAGCCTTTTTTCAACATTCGGATTCAGCTTGGTAAAAGTTTGTGTTTTACGATGTCTCTAAAAGGAGGGGGAACTTGTCAAATTACCTCTTTGGATGCTACAACGTTTGTTCAAGACGATAATTGTGAGAATAGGTGAAAAGAAAAAGAACAGTTATTTTAAGTTGGTAAATGTTTAAATTTTATTAATTATAGATATATATTATGAGTAATCAGTTAATTTTTACTATTAAAATTAACCAACTAATTATTAACACTTCATACAAAGAGAAGGACATATCGTGTAAAGAGATGTTTTCAAAAATTTCACACCGTTTGCGAAAACAATACGGTTCAACATAATGTAGATTGATCTCCTATACAATTTGACTTCTCGAAAGGACAAGAAATAATGCACTGAAAAATATTGAGAATTGACATACGTATGTTTTTAAGCTGTAAGTATAAATTTTTATGATACCGTAAAAGACCGAAATTGGAGAATGTCGACTTCCACCGGTGATAAAATTGAAATATGTGGTCTTTCATCGATATCTTTGGAAAGCGAATGTTGATATTCAACAACTAATGTCACCATTAATGTTTCGGACTTTCACAGTATTATAGATGTTATGTGTATGTGTAATCTGTAGGGTATTATTTGACAGTAGACAGTTCCGAAATCAAATGGGTTCTAATGGTTTTTACAAAACATTACGCAAAGGTGCCCACCTGGGGGGGGGGGGTCATAGCGCAGGACTGCGCCATTGAAATTTTAGGGGGTGTTTTGAGGGGTATTTTTTCATTTTTAGGGGGGCTCTTGCTTTTTTGGGGGGAGAGGGGCAGCCATGCATTAAGGTATGTTCAGTAGTTGAATCAATTCCTAGATGAAACTATTAAGATGAAATAGAAACATAACGAAACAATATATATATTTTTTAATACGAAACTTTATTATTTATCTACTAAAGTAGATATTTCATGAATAAATAAAAACAAAATTAAAGATAAAACTAAACCCAATGGCGTAACCAATGGCGTAGCGAGAAAAAATCTTTGGGGGGGGGGGATAATTTTTTCTGAAGTTTAAAGTAAAGTCATGCCCTCAAGTTTATACACTTATACTGTGCATATATATATATATATATATATATATATATATATATATATATATATATATATATATATATATATATATATATATATATATATATATATATATATATATATATATATATATATATATATATATATATATATATATATATGTTTTGAGGCTCATGGGGGGTTCTGACCCCCCTATACCCCCCATGGCTACGTCACTGGGCGTAACAACCCACAAAGACCAAGGCCCACTGTGCCCATCTCAGTTTTGAAATAAAAATACTGTACGTAAGAAAAAAAAAGACTTTAAAGCTTAATGATTTTCCCATTGCTCTAATTGAATTTAAGTTTTTTTCATTGTTTTTTTTTATTCCCTGATTAATCTACATGAGATGGAAACACTCAGTATCTTGAAACAATACAGGAGTTATTTCCACATATTGAAAATAAAAATTTCCATAAAAAGATTTTAATCAAAATTTATTGTTGCCGAACAGAAAGTACTAAAACAGTGGTGCCAAACCTGTGGCCCGCGAGCTACATGCAGCCCACGAAAGTAGCTTATTTTTACAAACCGAATACCACAATTTATCTCTATGCCAAAAATTTGGAGGCAAATATTCTGACATTGGTTTCAGAGAAACAGATACAAACATTACATTAATAAAATAAGCATCAAAATAATGATAACAGTTGGTTTGTACTTTTCTTTCGCTTCCCACGAAACGTAGAATTTTTTTTTAATATTTAAAAATATTATATGTTGTTTAGGCGCGCGAGATTCAGGGGAAAAAAACAAGTTGGGTTGCTCTAAACTTAAATTTTTGGGAGGACAGAAATTCTCAATTTGCCGAATAGGACTCCAAATTTTGCTGACCCGTCAGACAAAAGTTGCCGAAAAAATAAATATTTGGGAGGTCACAGTCACCTCCCATTGGTGCGCCCCTGAATTCTAGGAAACAAAAGGTTGGGCACTACTGCACTAAAAGAAGCTGATTTTGCCCTCAATCATATCCATCTTTTAAAAACATTCCAATCATCCATCCAGACATCAGATTTTGAATGACACTTACCGTGATCTTCATCTTGCGAGCAGCGATAACAGAGTGGCCGCAATCCAGCATGGAATGGGATCAACATGTGGTTGGGACACCCACCCTCATTGGCCGGTTGCACCACGTGACTGATTGAGCCGCATAAAGAGAAAGAAAAATCAGACGCGTGGGCTCCGGATTCGGAGGAAGACTGGTTTCGGAATTTTGTTTACAAAATAGCCACTTGACGTAAAAGCAAGTCCCTAATCAGGGGTGGGCAGCCGGGTGACAATAATTATTGGCCACACAAATGCTATCGACCTATGGGTTGAAAATTGTCTTTATTTTGGAAAGGAAGAGAAAAAGAAACAAAACATCTTCTCTGGAATGAATTGATAAAAATAGGATTACAAGAACACAAAAATTGCAAATTCTTTCATTTACAAAGATGGTCTCGAAAAGGGGGGGGGGGGAGCGGAGTTGTTATGGCTTACAGACTGCTTCACTGTAATTTTTAGTAAGTATAGTTTTAGGAGTTTTGATCAGGGATTTTAGTTCTGGGGGATGGATGCTTCGTAGCAATTGAAGAGCATGAGTTTTTGCATCCCATAAGGGAAGCGCCATCATCCATGGGGGAAGGGGGGGTGCGCTGGCATGCATGTGTTTTTGAAACCATGGCACTCGTTGCATACAATAATTTTCATTTTTTTTTTTTTTTCAATTTATTAGCGTCATTGTCATCACTTTGGGGGAGAAAATTCCCCCCCTCCCCGACTTTTTCCTCTCTTCTGTGGACATTGTTATAACATCAGGCGAAAAAATTAGTTACGATTCTTAGAAGGTTCATTATTAATTAAGTCGACTTTCTTTTTTTGTGCAAAAATTCTAATGTTTTAACAATCAACAGAAAAAGGCCTAAATTTTCCATGACTTGAAAGAATATCTAATTCTCATAAACGTGATTTTTCTATCAACATTCCACAAATTAAATTTGCAACATTGAGTTATGCGTTCTTAGCAAGGACGGATCCAGATAGTATTCAAGGAGAGAGCTATTGATTTCAGATTCCAAAACCTCAACCCCCTAACATCATGGAAAATCGTCTCTAATTAAGCTTTTTTTTTTTTTTTTTTAACCTTCCATTTCAGAAGAAAAAAAAAAAAAAATCTGGAGGAATAAACTGAACTCCATCCCAAACCTTATCGTCATCAAAAGTGTACACTACTGTAGTAACTATTATTATTATTTTATTTTATTTATTTCTTTCTTTCTTTATTTATTTTTTTTTTATTTATTTACTTCAGTTTAAAAATCATTCTAGCCCCAGAATCTAGAATTGAGTTTTTGGAACTTAACTTCCCATACAAAGTTCTGATCTCTATCACCAAAGTGTTAAGAGATGTGATCAAAGGCGCCCATATAGGGGGACAAGTGGGGGTTCAAGCGCCCCCCCCCTAGAAATAAGAACTTTCTTGCTTTTAGTGCTTTTTTTCTTTGCAAAAATGTATAGAAATTTCTTTTCCAGCCATTCATGAATAAGTTATTAAAAATTTCAAATTTTAATATCTCTAATCTGTACTGAAATCGGTTTCCATAGGGAAATATTCTGCTAAACCACAGGGGAAAATTTTGAGCCCTTACCCCCCCCCCCCTTTACCCCCTTAAAATTTTGCATATGGGCTCCCTTGGATGTGATACAATTGCGTTCTGAAATAATTCCGAGAGAGAACCCTCTTTTTCGTAACATTATTGAAGATTGTCTAAAATTCCGTTTTTGGAATTTCAGTATCGAAAATATTCCGAGAGAGAGAGAGAGAGAGAGTTCCAGCACCTCGGCTCAAGGGACGGATCCCCATCTCCCATGCCTTGTATCCGTCCTTGAAGTGTAAAATAATATTACTTAAATCTATTTTAACAATTTAAATAATCAAGGTACATCAGTTTAAAGTTTTGTTGTTTTGTTGTTCTGACTTACCTTATGATTTTTTTTTTTTTTTTTAAGTTTAAAACTGAGGTATGTAACATTTATGCTCCACACTCCTGGACAATAGTATTTCTGTTTTGTATAAACATTTTTTAAAATTATTCTTCCTCTTATGTATAATTTGTTTAAGAGATAAGAATTTTGAAAATGACACTTTTAACCTTCAATATAATTCTGAATCTTGGTAACAGGCTCTGTGCGAATAAAATGTCACTCTACTAGTTCTTATTTTAAACCAAGGGAACATAGCTAAAATATAATATGGTTCAAATGGATTTTATTTGCTCTTGTGAAGCTCCTCATAAAGATTCAGAGTAAATTTTCATCTTTGAAAAACATTCTAATGAATTTGTGATTAAAGAATGTCAAGTTTTTGGAGAATCACCCCTGTTTCATAAACAATTACAATAATTTCTTACCTTTATATGAAATTATAATGGGGTTGTTTCCTCCAGTAAAAAGTACCACTTTTTGTTCTTGAAATTGATAGATGAAGCAATATATATACATAATGGCGCAAGAAAAAACTTTTATTTTTCCAACAATTATTTTTTATTTAATTTTTTTAAATGTCCGATTGTGGAAATAGGGCGTGGTCTTTATGACGTCACAAGTGATGTACTTTGGCACGCTACTCCATTGGCGCCCAAAATATTTACGTTTTGCTACGATAATCGGCGCTGTGTGCTAATGGTATCAGTGAATGGCATTTCATCACTTGTGATATCATGTGCAGAGGCGTTAAAAATGAATTTCAATCTGCCCAACGATTAAAATAATTGATAAAAATATTAAAATTTGTCGAAACTCTATATTTTTAAGCATGCTCTTTCAAAAAAAAAACTAGAGAAGTTTCTTTTCTCTCTCTTTTTCCTTTTTTTTTTTTTTCTTTTGTCAAGGAAAAAAAATTCTGCATCGTGTTATGAATTTCTTTACCATTTTAATAGTCCTTAGACCAAAAATGATACGAAATGCTACTCAAATAAACTAAATGTTATCCAGAAATGCTTTTTAGCATAAAAAAATATCACTCAGAATACATAACTTTCTTTCACAGCTAACATATTCTTTCATCTCCATGCTTGGTATAAACAACGATTTTGGATGAAGCAATGTTTGGAGGATATCCCAGTCGTGTGATTCACTGAGATTGTACACAACCCACTCTGCCCCAATAAGGTATTCTCGGAGTGATTAGACGACTTTCTTCGGATAAGAACAAAGATATCATACGTCATTCAGTTTTTTCTCAAAAAAAAAAAAAAAAAAACTTTTTTTTTCTCGTTAGTTTAGTTTATGTTTTGAAGAAAAGTCACGACAGTGAAATTTTTCCTGGTGGTAAGGCGTGGGAGATTTGAAATGACTCACACATATTTTCTAATCGTCTGGGGAAGAGAACTATAATGTTTAAATGCCAGAAAATTTTGCGCAGGTAGGAAGTCAAAGAAGGTCACTTCGTTTCATAAATGTTGTAAAATGGTTGTTAACAGGGGCGCCCCGTACTTAAATTTTTGGGAGGGCGGAAAGTCTCGCTTTGCCGAATGGAACTCCAAATTTTGCCGAATGATGATGATTTTGCCGAATGGAACTCCAAATTCCGCCGAATGATGATAATTTTGCCAAATGGAACTTCAAATTCCGCTGAATGATGATAACTTTGCCAAATGGAACTCCAAATTCTGCCGAATGATGATGATTTTGCCGAATCGAGCTCCAAATTCTGCAGAATGATCACAATTTTGCTTAATCGGCCGAATAAGGAGTTTTTTGGGGAAATCACAGTAGCCTACCATCTGGGTGCCTCAGTTTGTCAGTGTTATAACAACCATTTTAAAACTTATTAGAGTTACGTGTGCTACCTCGGACTATGAGATCGAACCTCTATATAACGAATGTCTGATCCGTGGATATTCTGGTGGACGTGACCATAGTATGATTCACGATAGGTAAAAAAAATCAATAAGTGTTGCTTCATTTATTTTGTGAAAGGATTTTATTTTTGCTTTTTTTTTCCCATTTTCATGTTCATTTTTCTTTTTTTTACTACATATGTTCCCGGGACATCGCATTCCGAGTGCAATACTGTCATAAATCAGATAAATATGCAAGTTTTGTTTGTTTTTTCTGGGAAAGATTAAAAAATTTTAAACATGATCTTTAATGGGGGTCGTTTCCAAAATTTTAAAAGTAGTTTTTTTCGAAAGAGCATGCTTAAAAACTAGAATCTGACCATTTTTTAAATAATTTGTTTAAGTTTAATTTTTTTAAAAAAAATACTAAAATCGGAGCGCTTTTATTGTTTACGGCTTCTGTCGGTGACATCACAAATGATGAAATGCCCTTCTGTGTTGCCATTCACAGTGCAAAATATTTAATTCGCATCTTTACTCACGTGTATTGGCAACGATATGGTTATAGCAAGCGTAGAGCGCAAGATTTAATTCGCTTCTTGATTACTATAACGTGGAAACGTGGTAGAAAGATGCGCTAAAGTCATCATTTGTGACGTCATCAAGACCACGCCTTGTTTGAAAAATCGGACATCTTAAAAAATTAATTTTAAAAAAAAGTTAGGAAAATAAAAGTATTTTCTGATGGGTCCATGTTTTTTTTTTTTTTTTTTTGCTCATTCTATCTATTTTAATGACTAAAAGTAGTACTTTTGAGTGAGGGAAACCACCCCATTGCTTAATTAGGTTGATTCATGTTTGTTCTACTGGAGATTGGTAAGTTATGCAAGCTTTGCAATGAGTAGAAATCATTATTTACAGCTGCAAAAAAAAGTAAATTGTTCATATTTTTTGATTAACGTAGTATTGCAACCGAAGTGACAACATAAACGTCATATTCGCTTTTATTTTTGGCTAAGTCCCCTATATATACGAACCGACGCATCAGCTTAAGATTAGGCTTTTAGGATCGGAGCGCGTGTTTGAGTGGATGTCGTTGCTGGCAAGTTATCGCGTTTGGTGATTGTTCACTGTGAGCAATTATTAGTGCCACGTGAATTGTTTATGAAATAAAATATTATTTTCAGCAAATTTGACAAAATCCGAAACTTTGCTGTGGTATACCAAACTGCGCAACAATGAAAAATCCGATCCAAAATGGCTAAACTTAAGCTGATGCACCGGCTTCCGAATTTTTTTTTATGTTTTTATTACTATTTCTTAGAAACAGTTTCCAAAATCTGTCACAATTTTCACTTTCATTTTATTACCTCTATACATTCTGTTATCTTTTTTGTTATATGTTTCAGTTAAATTATACCCTGGGTCATAAACATTGCTTTTCATCATAGTGCTTCAGCATATGCTGTTTTCATGGATTTCCATTTTATTTATGCATTTATTTATTTTTATTTATTTATTTTTTATTTTTCTAGTTTTAGTATATTCTATGAAAATCACAATAAGTGTGTACATTTTCTCTTTTGTTGAATTTTGCACTTTTTGAAATTTATTTCTTTTAATTTCGCATAATGTTTATGCAAATTATAGTTATATGTAATTATTTTTTAATGCTTTTTTCGTTTTCCTATGATGTGTGTATTCTTAAGGATCACGACTGCGTAATACAGTTCATGTTTTAATTTTCTCCTTTCTTAGCCTTTTTTTTTTTTTTTTTTTTTTTTTTTAACATTTTCCAACAAAGAAATTTAAAGCATTTCACACAGAAATTGAGTTGTTTCCAATTTCTCAAGAATATTTTTTTCTGAAAGAGCATGGTCAAAACATGGGTGAAGTTTCTTTTTTTCTCTCAATTTCGATTTATTTTCTCTTAAAAAAAAAAAAATCTTAAACGACATTTAGCCGTTGTTTTCATTTTCACTGGTGAATAGTGACGTCACAAGTGATCAA
Source organism: Uloborus diversus (assembly GCF_026930045.1). Lineage (NCBI taxonomy): Eukaryota > Metazoa > Arthropoda > Arachnida > Araneae > Uloboridae > Uloborus > Uloborus diversus. The sequence goes on from NC_072739.1 coordinate 141,933,093, forward strand.
ATCGTAGTGTTACCAGAGTAAGGTTTCAGGACACTGTCAAACTTCGCTAAATGAATATTTTATTAAACTAATTTTTCAATTCTCTTTCCGCTAATAAACTGCTCGTGGTGTAAAATCTAAAAAGGCGATATCTTACCAGAATAGACAACCACGCGCTCCAATTCAAGATTACTTTCATCACTTGCGACGTCACACGATGAAACATTGAAGTTAAAAAATCAGATATTTAAAAAAAAAAAGTTAAAAATTAAATGCTGCGAAAATAAAAGTTTTTTTTTTTTTTTTTTCTAGGTCCATGTTTTTTTTTTTTTTTTTTTTTTTTTTTTTGGCTTGTTCTGCCAATTTTAGTGTCTTAAAATAGTATTTTGACCGAAGGAAACATCCCCACCGACGACCATTTTGTTTTAATTTCCCTAAACTAAGGTGGGATGATTTATAGATGACGAAACCCTTCTCACGACTCTCCGTTGTCGGAGGAAAACAAAGAAATCGCTTATTTCACTTACAATAATATTCCGTATTTCAATTAAGGTTCTTGGATTTGTACTCACACACTTGTTTTCTGACTTGAGGATTTTTTTTCTTTTTGCGTGTGAAATAAAAGGGAATTAAAAAGGAATGATGGAACACGGGTGTAACATTAGTCACATTTTTTTTTTATTTCATACTAGAGGTACCCGCCCGGTTTTGCCCGTAATAGAAAAATTAAAAGGTCTTTTGGTTCGTTTGTATATTTACAAATAATGTATGGTGAATTTTCTCGCCAGTTCTCTTGTACCCATGTTACAGTTCCACGTTACGATAATTTCGTATCTCGCCAGTTGGCTTGTGCCCATGTTACGGTTCCACGTTATGATAATTTCGTAATTTACTCGTCCATCTTATGATAATTTTGTTCTTAAAATTGGAACAGAAAAAGAACCACATCGAATTTTCGAAAAATCGCTTCGAGGTGCACACCCCATGCTACAAACTAACTTTGTGCCAAATTTCATGAAAATCGGCCGAACGGTCTAGGCGCTATATGCGCGTCACAGAGATCCAGACATCCAGACATCCTCCAGACATCCAGACAGAGAGACTTTCTGCTTTATTATTAGTAAAGATAAAAAAAAAAATCCTTAAGCCTGAAAACAAGTGTGTGGGCATTAATAGTACCAAATCATAATATTTTAGATCAATTTCAGAAAAAATAAAATTTAATTTCTAGACAGTACTGAATTTGAAAGTTATAATCACCGTGGAATTACCCAAAAGCAAGTGAAAATCGAAATTGAAAATGCATACGAAACAGAGTTGAGAATTCAGACCGATCACCGATTATAAAGTTCACGAGTTTTCTCCTCACACTCCGGCTGAACTTAAGGAAGTATTTCATCATTCATCGCCACGTCAGTGAATTCTTAACTTCAAAAAAACTTTTTGCATAAAATGTTGGTGTTTTTAATTCAACCAGATCTCTATTTAAAAAAAGGAAAATAATTTTGTAAAAAATGCACTTCTGTTTTGGAAAATTACGTTAATGATCTAAATTGAGGGGGGGAAAAAGAAACGTAAAAAAAAAATGTTTATGTCTACATGTTTATTTATTAGTCTTTCTTTTTTTTTTTTTCAAGTTTAAGAGTTATTGAATAAAACAGCTTTATTATTTTCAACAATATCAATGTTCGCTAGCTCCAACTTATGGTTTTTTCAAAGAAAGAAAGGGGGGGGGGGCGATAGGTGTCAGTCAAACCTCCGGATGGGAGGGGCAAGGATCATAAAGGTTGGGAACCACTGTGTTAGACGTTAGATCAAAATATAACTAAAAAGTTACGATTTTACTTGCATTTTTGCTTTTACTTTTCTTTTACTCGAAAAGAAGCCTTCAAAATGGTACATGTGGTTACCATATTTCAGCGTTTCTTATTTTTTTTAATGAGTGGAACCCTTTTAAATAACCACTTTCTTCGTGGAACCCCTGTTATTTTCATAAGTAGTATTGTTTAAAGCAACATTCTTGAAACGTTTTATTTACAATGAAAGTGAATATTATTTCAAATACAATTTTTTCATGTCAAAACGTAATTTCAAACTAGTGATGTGCCGGATCGTTAAAAAAGTAGATCCGCGGATACGGATACAGATCATTAGTGTCAAGATCCGCGGATACGGATACGGATCTCAAAAAAAAAAAACAATTCAACTATCCAAGTGTAAAATTTGTTACGGAAGCTATTCCCGTCAGAATAATGGCAGTTTCTTCAAAAAATGTCAACTGCGGCAAAATATAATCAAGACTGTGATTTATTCTTTAAAGAAATCTCCGTTAAAATTGAGGGAGAGTTGGAAGGAATGGGCCAGCGCTGCATTAATGCTTGGATGGAATGTGAAAAGTTATTTCTAACTTGCTCGGTAGATGCACAGTACAGAAACAAGAGTGTAAAACTGCTACTGGACAGGCTAGAAATAATTTTTCGCATTTTATTTCAGCATAAATGCAGGGCTGACCCATTCCACCGAACTTAGTCCGACCGACGAAATACAGAGCCGGGAACACCTTTACAAACAGTAAATATAATAGAGAATTTGATCTCACTTTTTTGGAAGGATGCCGAGAAAAACAAAAATGAAGAATAGCAGAAACCCCAAATCAATAACAAAAACTAATATTAAATTAAAAATTAAAAAACCAAAACATGTCCCAGAGAGCCGACTTCATATTAAGATGAATTTCGCGGATCAGATTACACATTTGTTAACAAATATGAACTGGCAGTAGGTAAAAATTTTAAATCATTGAGCTTTTCCTCCTTATCTTTCGACTATGAAATCCTTACCACTCACGCGTATAAAGACTTAGAATTGCATTTAAAATTTACTTAACAAGATTATAGCTCCTACTGTATATCAGTTAGAAGTTTCAAATAAATATCAAACGCAGAAAACTTTGTTCTTTCAATTAGGGCCAACATTTTTAACGTACGGGTAAATTTTTACTACCCTAATTGTGAAAAACGTTAAAGTCGGTTTTTAATTAATATCTCCGGTAATTTAAGTTCTACAAAAACGAGGCCAAGCTAAGAGCACTTTCGATCAAGTCACCTTTTGAACGAAAAATGAACTATCAAAATCGATTTATCTATTTAGGAGCTACGGTGCCACAAAAAGACACACTTATACACACTTTTTAAACTTATTTCCCCTTCCTTTTTGCAACGGGGGGGGGGATACAAATTGGCTTCTGAAACGATACGTTAAAATTTAAATAGGGAATAAAACCTAATTTAAACAGAATTTAAGAGTCTTTTATTCAAGTATTTAAAATTTTTTAGAATAGAAGTGATCCGTTTAAGATCCGTCAAAAAAGTAACGGATACGGATACAGATCTTTATTTTCCCTCGGATATCTACGGATACGGATACGATATCCGGAACATCACTATTTCAAACACAAACAAAAAATAAATAACTGAAATCTAAAAACAACTTGGAAAATAAAAGTTTTAGAGACAAACACAATTTTAAAGTTTTACTTTTTGTTACTTTAATTTAAAGTTAGAAAAAAAAAGTGATAGTTTCGTGGAACCCTTGATTCATCTCCTAGGAACCCTTGGGCTCCGCGGAACAAAATTTAAGAAACGCTGCCATATTTGATAAAAATTCTGGCGAATTAATTCACGTTGGCATAAAAAACGTTTCATGTTAACACGAACAGGGAGAAGAAAAACATAAAAATTAGGCTATTGATTTATGCTTCTGGAATAGAGTGAGCTGTCTCTTTAAAAGTTGCCTCTTCTAACCTAATACACGCCTCTCATACACCCACGCCCATAAGACCTACGCAACAAACAGATGCGATAAAGCTGGTCGATCCTTTTTTTTTTTTCCTTTTAAATTTTGTTTTGTTTTTAAGATGGATCGTTCAGTGTTTTCTTTCTTTCTTTTTTTTTTATAACTTATAGCAGTATTTTTTGCTGAAAAGTAAAGTTTTTACCAACACATGTTACGAATCGTGTTTTTTGCAGCTATCCTTCTAACGCAAAATAACTTTAAGGTTTTTCATATACAAAAGAAAAAAAATATCTTTTTAGCGACAGCATCCGGGAATTTCTAAAGTTTTTACTAACGATGTGTTTAGAAAAAATAAACTGCTTTTCAAGCATGGATGTCTAACCCAGTAATTATGTCTCACATAACTGGATTTTAAAAACTATTGACTCTCTTGCTCTTGTCTTGAAAACTAATTTCTGATTTTTTTTATTTACTAGTGGTACCCGCACGGCTTTGCCCGTAATAGAAAAATTAAAAGGTCTTTTGACTCGCCTGTATATTTACGAATAATGTATGGTGAATTTCTCAACAATTGGCTTGTGCCCTTGTTACGGTTCCACGTTATGATAATTTCGTAATTTACTCGTCCATCTTATGATAATTTTGTTCTTAAAATTGGAATGGAAAAAGAACCACATCGAATTTTCGAAAAATCGCTGCGAGGTGCACACCCCCATGCTACAAACTAACTTTGTGCCAAATTTCATGAAAATCGGCCGAACGGTCTAGGTGCTATATGCGCGTCACAGAGATCCAGACATCCAGACATCCTCCAGACATCCAGACAGAGAGGCTTTCAGCTTTATTATTAGTAAAAATAAAGAAGATTTACTAGGCGAATTTCAATATCATTAACAATAACAACTGCTTTCCCGCCTTTCTGAGTATTTTTGTTGTGTCAAATCTGCATCATTTGCAAAGATTAAAATAAAATTTTGTGCATAACTGCATTGGAGCATTGTTTATTCGTTTTCAAAACCTATTTTCTTAATGTTTGATCACCTAAAAACTGAGTCCGAGTCTTCACATTGCCGTAAAACAGAGAAATAAAGCAGATGCCTAAAACGACTCATTTTCAGTTTCAGATAAATATCAGTTGGACGAGAAGTCCACTTGGGCGGAATTATGTTACGCGGGGAAAAAGGGGAAAGAGGGAAATTCGGAGCTAAACGTCTTTTTAAATTTTTAAATTTGCATTTTAAGCATAGTATTCAAAAAAACTCGAATCTGTGTCTCAAGTTCAAGAAAACACAAAAAAAAAAACACAATATAAAATTAGTTTGAAGGTCCTATGGTTATTAGAACTTGTGTAGAAGTTTTTCTTTACTATTCTGAATACCACGCTCACCTAAATCTGTCAAATTTTTCCGACGTTTTACGCATGAAGGTCTAAAAGTCAATGCAAGCCACGCTTCCGTTTCGCATCTTTCTTTCATACTGTCTGTTTCTGTTGTCATAGTTACAGCAAATCCTTAAAAGTAAACTATGAATTGGGAAAAATGAAATTATGACTTACAATAGTTTGGATTTTAAATGGTGATTTATTTATTTTTCATTAAAAAAAATATGTTTAATAAAATGCAGATTTTTCAGAGTGTAAAAAATCTATTTCTTACTTCAAACTAACTTTTTATTTTTATGTCCAAATTTTTTTTAGATCGAAAAATTCTGAAGATAGCCTAAATTTCGTTTCCATTGAAACCAACAGACTTTATTTGTTCAATGATTTTTTTTTTAACACAAATAATTTTCTACATTTTCATTAGCTTTAGAAATTGTGTTTGGAACTGAAGATGGACAAAACTTTGAAGCACCGTGCTACAAATCGAAATCAGAAAGTGCAAACCAACTGGTAGCTGAAAAGTGCAAAAGTAATAAAAAAAAACATGTCGTTTTTACATCCCCGCTGTGGGGAGTGAGTTTAGAAACTGGTATAAGATGTCTTGCAAAGAAGTGTGCGTCACAATTAGTGTGCGTCACCTAATTACGATTTCTTTCAAGCTTCATCGCTATTTGTTTCAACTTCAAGGTATTTTTTTTAATTTCAGCTCAGATCTTCAAAAAAAAAAAAAAAAAATCTATACCTTGAAAAATATTAGTTTTTCCTCTGCAGCAGTTGTGATCAGATTTTGTCTTGAGAAGGCGATAGATTTTAGCGGAGAAAACAATAGATTTCGGTGGAGAGATTTTTGGACTAATCTAATGTTTGACATAGCGTTTGGTGAACCCATAGAGAAAATATTTTGGTAGAGACAGCACTTTGAAGTGAAATTTCGAGTAAAACCCCGCTAAGACCTGTCACGTGATAGTGTTGGAAACATCTTTCTCCATAACACGGTAGCTAGCGATCCTTTGTAAGTGTTCATTGGAGGTTTTAATTTTGCAATGCTCGAAATCTTTACGGGATTGACTAGCAGCATACATCATTGTTATCCGCTACAGGCATAATAAATGGACGATAAATGGAAAAATAGAGTTTATTGCCGTTTCCTACTTAATTTGCACAAAACTTATACAAAAAGATTTGCTATACACTGAACTTACATTCGCTAGAAATTAATATTTTTGCGAAATCGATATTCATTAGAAATTCTTATTTAAAAACCTTGAAACAGTAACTTCAGCAACGTCATTGTTTTCCCTCATGTTAAATGTTTGTAGAGTACAGATTAAACAACAAGAAATGCATTTTATTATCCCCCCCCCTCTCTTTCCCTATTTTTTTAAATTTTTTTTAGAAAAGTGCAGTCACAAATTTCGTAAAAGCGTGTATATAGCATTCAAGCCTATAGGTATATGTACTGCTGTGGGTAGAAAAAGGGCAGTAACTGCAATTTTTTTTTTTTTTTTTTTTTTGCATTTTTGACATTTATTGCACGTTAGCTTTACTATACAAGCTTGCTTATTTGGTTTCCACTGAAAAAAGGCGCGAAAAAAACATCTAACTCTAACATTTCCCTATTGTTAGTATTGAATCCACCACACATTTCTTCAAATATCTCGAAAGCTCATTTCTGCAGATACTGCCGTTTACCTGTTCACGGCAGTATACAGTCATGTGTGCTTCCATATGATCCGTGTGAATTCCACGCGCTTTCACAATGTTTCAACTAGCAGTCTCATTTAAATATTCTCTGGGAGAAATTGCCTCCTTCATTCGTTTGTCTTCCTCATTTGTAATTTTTCGCTATAATGTGCTGTCTTGAAAGCTCCTGAATCTGAGAGAGCTCTAATGGCTGTGTTTAGGGTAATAATTTATTCACGCTCTCGGAGTGTGGGCAGGATGATTCAGACCTGAAATAAACAAGAAAAAAGGAACCGATTGCCCCGGCTGTGAGTGTGTTTCCGCCTCCTCAGTTCCAGATGGAAGCCGGGCTAACGCCTATGGATCCGAGTCTGGACACCCACGGCTCAAGTGGCAACTCAAGGTTTACAGGTCGACGGTTTCAATACCACCTACAAACCTTGAACTCCGGGAACCACTTTGATGAGAGTCGTTAATATTTGCCACTTTTCAACCTCTCTGAAGGTAAACTGAGGCTCAGTAAAGGCAATCGCAGCTGGTCAAGTCGTGAATCCTGCAGGAATAGATCCAGGGGGTGAGTCGTGGGGGTCATGACCCCCTAAACGCGACCAAAGATGGCCTAAAAATGTGTTTTGAGGATATGAATTTCGCGAAATTAGCAGGGGAGTTATCCAGACCCTTTATTTTTTGTCAAACATTACACATATGGTCCCTCCTTCCCGATTCCAGTGCTCGTATTTTAATAATAACCCCTCTATAAAGATGCAAAAAAATAAATAAATAAATTGAATTTTGACCTCTTGAATTCAAATTATGTTTTTCGCAATCACGAGTGTGTGTGTGTATGTAAGCTGGTGTGTTTATGTGTGTATGGGGGGGGGGTATGTGCGTTTGTGTGTAGGGGTATGTGTATGTGTGTGTAGGCATGTCTGTTTATGTCTGTGTGCAGGTATGAGTGTGTGGGTAGTTGTGTGTACGTTTGTTTGTGTGTTGGGGGGGGATTTGTATGTGTGTGTAGGTATATGTGTTTGTGTCTGCGTGCAGGCATGAGTGTGTGGGCAGTTGTGTGTAGGTGTCTGTATGTATGCGTGTGTGTGTATGTGTTTGTGTGTGTGTGTGTACGTGCGTGTATGTATGCGTGTCAGTGTAGGATATTGACGCAACCTGGAGACGGTTTTCGCTAGAGGAGCAGCATCGTGAGGCGGCCGGTCGATGGTGATGCTGGCGGGAAAATAAAATGATAGGACCTCAAAACATTCAAATGAAAGCAAAAAGCAATCGTGATTGCTTAAAAAAAAAAAAAAAAAAAAAAAAAAAAAAACAGATTTGACCGAAGGGAATAAACCTGGGGAAATTGGAAATCGCTAATCTCGCTTGGTAGTGGTCAACGTTTACAAAGTCAAAAAACTACTTGATTTTTCACGTTGATATTAGGCATACAACATGATTATGTGAAATTTTTTTCATATAATACCATTTCCAAAACTTCTCATATGTTCTCTATAATAACAAGGTGTTGTTTATGTAAAATTAAAAAAGTTTGCCTTGACATGAACAACTCCCAGGCAAGACGTAATTTTCATAGGAGCTCACTTCTTAAAACGTTGTGTGAATTTTCTCATATCAGATGTAATTAAGGTTCACTTTGCCCTATGCAAAATAAAACAAAAAAAAAAAAAAAGAAAATGTTTCCACTTTTTTTTTTTAATATAAAAATTTACTGATCAATGAACAAAATTACCGACAGTACAAAACTGCTAAAGGAAAAATAACGTTTAAATGCAAGTTTTGTTACAAAATATATTGTTCTTTCTTTCTGTACTATAATTTCAAAAACAAATTCCCAATTTGTTCATTTTGAAAATGTAAGTCATTTCAACTGTCACTTTACCCCACCCCACATTCCACTACGTAGCTATTCCTCGATTTTTTTCCAACCTTTACTCCACTCACGAGGCAAAACCGGAGAATTGGTGTGGTAAAACCGAACATCATATAGCGTAGACCGGGGCACGTTTACGCAGTGCCCTTTTTTCAAAATGTTTTATAAATGGAGAGCCAACAGTCATGACATATTGATGCTGCTCCTTAGCAAATATTCTCACAAGTTTTTGATCATTAGTCGAGCTTCGGTCTAGCATGCAGAAACAATAATCTGTTTTTTACCAAGTCAAGTAAATTTTTAGTTGAACGTTTTGAAGCTTATTGTGAATAAATAATACTTAGTTAAACTAGTATGTTGTGGCCATCACGAAACTTTCGGCTATATTTTTCCTTTTTTTTTCTGATCCCTCCCAATGCTTGACGAGGAAGCAATATTCCCAACAAAAACAAAATTACACATACAAAAACTTGACGACCATCCCAATGTCTGAATTATTGTAAAAGCAAAGCAAAGAGCGAAAATTGAAAGTTATTTTAAAAGCCTTGCTTGAATTAATTACAAATATTTTATTTGTTAAACATAAGGTGGCAACAGTTAAAAATTTTAAATCATTGAGATAATATTTCCGATCATTTCCATACAATTAAAATCACGAGAAATACACAGACGACAATCTATTACGATTTATCTTTCTTATTGTTGCATTAATAAAGCTATTTTTATTCGCAAAAAAAAATCAACACCTCTTGGAGCGATTGGTGTCAAAATTGAACCAAACCTGTTTACATATGGATTCACATATATTCCAAATTTCAACCAGAACGTAGCATTACTTCTTGAGATAGGGCACTCACAATGGAAAAAAAGAACGGGCGATAGCGCTACCCCCTTTTTAGCTGTTGACACCAAAATAAAATCAGCGTTTATACCCACTAAGGGCTACTTGCCGATAAATTTTTCTTTCATTCCGTTCATTATTTCTTGAGGTACAGCAGTCACAATTGACGACAAAAAACGTTCTATAGCTCAACCCCCGTTTGAGTTATTGACACCAAAATTGAATCAGCACCTGTTCCTGTTACTGGCAACATATGGACCAAATTTTGTTTCATTCCGCCAGTTACTTCCTGAGGAATAGCAATCATGCGTAACTCAAGAAACGTCCCATTGCTACACCCCCTTGGAGGAATTCGCGCCAAAAACCAATGGGCACAAGTTCACATAGGGGCACATATGTGTACCAAATTTCGTTCGATTTCATGCGGTAGTTTTTGCTGTAGAGCGGCCACAAAAAAACTGGTCACACACAAACGTGACACACATACACACACACATACACACACAAGCATACACACACACACACACACACACACACACACACACACACAGACAGACAGACATTTTCCAAAAATAGTCGAAATGAACTCAGCACACCTCAAAACGTTCGAATCCGTCAAAATTCGAAATTCGAAAATTTGCACGAATCCAATACTTTCTTCTATATATTAGATATAGAAGAAAGTAACTCTTACTGGGGTCTAGTTATGCACCTCCTCTTTTAGTTGCATTCGGATGCTCGAAAAGGGTGTTTTTACACCTTTTGGGGGGAAAATCAATGTTCATTTCAATTTAAACTGAAGTGATGTTATAAATTTGGCGAACATTTGGCGATGTATCGTCAAGCTTTTGGACGCCAAATTTTATTGCTAATTCGGCAATATATCACCAAGTTGGCGGCAAAATTGGCGAAAAGAATTTTTTTTCGGGTCTAGTTTTAATTTTGACGTCATTGGCGATATTTAATTTATCCATTGAATCACGTTAAAATGGGTCGAGATTGAGAAAATTAATCTCTATAAAACGCTTTTTTGCATCGTTTGAAAATATTGAAAGTGTTTTCTTCTTAGACCAAGGCATTATTAGAAATAAAGTAGCCATATTTTGTCTTTGCACTCTCCTCTAATGGGCACGTACAATAGTGCACGCTTTGAGTTATTAAAAACATGGATTATTTATCCATTATTATTATGTAAAAATTTTGAAAAAAATAGAACCGACTTCAAAATTACTCTAAAAAGTGAAAAATAATTTTATTCTTTAAACACTATTGATGATACTTTTAAATATATTTTTACTTTCTTCTATATCTAATATATAGAAGAAAGTACTGGATTCGTGCAAATTTTCGAATTTCGAATTTTGACGGATTCGAACGTTTTGAGGTGTGCTGAGTCCATTTCGACTATTTTTGGAAAATGTCTGTCTGTCTGTGTGTGTGTGTGTATGTGTGTGTGTGTGTGTGTGTGTGTCAAAATTGAACCAAACCTGTTTACATATGGATTCACATATATTCCAAATTTCAACCAGAACGTAGCATTACTTCTTGAGATAGGGCACTCACAATGGAAAAAAAGAACGGGCGATAGCGCTACCCCCTTTTTAGCTGTTGACACCAAAATAAAATCAGCGTTTATACCCACTAAGGGCTACTTGCCGATAAATTTTTCTTTCATTCCGTTCATTATTTCTTGAGGTACAGCAGTCACAATTGACGACAAAAAACGTTCTATAGCTCAACCCCCGTTTGAGTTATTGACACCAAAATTGAATCAGCACCTGTTCCTGTTACTGGCAACATATGGACCAAATTTTGTTTCATTCCGCCAGTTACTTCCTGAGGAATAGCAATCATGCGTAACTCAAGAAACGTCCCATTGCTACACCCCCTTGGAGGAATTCGCGCCAAAAACCAATGGGCACAAGTTCACATAGGGGCACATATGTGTACCAAATTTCGTTCGATTTCATGCGGTAGTTTTTGCTGTAGAGCGGCCACAAAAAAACTGGTCACACACAAACGTGACACACATACACACACACACATACACACACAAACATACACACACACACACACACACACACATACACACAGACAGACAGACATTTTCCAAAAATAGTCGAAATGAACTCAGCACACCTCAAAACGTTCGAATCCGTCAAAATTCGAAATTCGAAAATTTGCACGAATCCAATACTTTCTTCTATATATTAGATATAGAAGAAAGTAACTATATATTAGACTAGCAAAAATACCCGGCGTTGCCTGGGTCAGTAATAATTATTAGAAAAAATCGTTACTTGCTTTTGTTTTCTGTTTTAAGTGAAAGAATTTAAAACACATCTTTTTGACGTGATTAAAAATCGAGTTTCTTCCTTACCCATAAAACTAAAATAGCAATAAGTATAAAGAACAAAGTAGTATTGGTTTAGGAACGAAAGCACTATATTTAAGCATATACAAATTTAAACTAGTATGTTGTGGCCATCACGAAACTTTCTTCTATATTTTTCTTTTTTTTCTGATCCCTCCCCATGCTTGACGAGGAAGCAATATTCCCAACAAAAACAAAATTACACATGCAAAAACTTGACGACTATCCCAATGTCTGAATTATTGCAAAAGCAAAGCAAAGAGCGAAAATTGAAAGTTATTTTAAAAGCCTTGCATGAATTAATTACAAATATTTTATTTGTTAACAAACATAAGATGGCAACAGTTAAAAATTTTAAATCATTGAGATAATATTTCCGATCATTTCCATACAATTAAAATCACGAGAAATACGCAGACGACAATCTATTACGATTTATCTTTCTTATTGTTGCATTAATAAAAATATTTTTATTCGCAAAAAAAAAAAAAAAATCAACACCTCTTGGAGCGATCGGCGTCAAAATTGAACCAAAGCCTGTTTACATATGGATTCACATATATTCCAAATTTCAACCAGAACGTAGCATTACTTCTTGAGATAGGGCACTCAAAATGGAAAAAAAGAACGGGTGATTGCGCTACCCCCTTTTTAGCTGTTGACACAAGAATAAAATCAGTTCTTATACCCACTAAGGGCTACTTGCCGATAAATTTTTCTTTCATTCCGTTCATTATTTCTTGAGATACAGCAGTCACAATTGACGACAAAAAACGTTCTATAGCTCAACCCCCGTTTGAGTTATTGACACCAAAATTGAATCAGCACCTGTTCCTGTTAATACCAACATATGGACCAATTTTTGTTTGATTCCGCCAGTTACTTCCTGAGGAATAGCAAGCACGCGTAACTCGAAAAACGTCCCATTGCTCCACCCCCCTTGGAGGAATTCGCGCCAAAAACTAATGGGCACAAGTTCACATAGGGGCACATATGTGTACTAAATTTCGTTCGATTTCATGCGGTAGTTTTTGTTGTAGAGCGGCCACAAAAAACTGGTCACACACAGACGTGACACACATACACACACACACACACACACATACACACACACATACAGACAGACAGACATTTTCCAAAAATGGTCAAAATGGACTTAGCACACCTCAAAACGTTCGAATCCGTCAAAATTCGAAATTCGAAAATTTGCACGAATCCAATACTTTCTTCTATATATTAGATATAGAAGAAAGTAAAAACATGAAATTAACCTTCTCATGTTTAAAAAGATTAATCTGTTAATACTTTTTTTTAAGATGGAGTCTAAAACCTTCACTGTATGGCTAATGAAGTACGAAGTGATTAAAAAAAAGTAGCTGCGCTCATAATCCCCTTATACTTGCTTTAGTTATTTCGGGAAATTTCAATCATTGTGGCTCTTGGTGCGATTTTACCGAATTTGCGAAAGTCGTTTCGGGGTACCTTCGATGATGCTCCCCCATTCTTTCCTTACTTTGTAAAACGATATGATATTAGTTTTCGTTACAGAGATATCGTCGCCAGATGCTGAGATATTTTTGGTCACCATAAAATGGCGCTAAACAGTTTCATCCGAAATGTTACCAAAATAAGTAATAAAATTTGGTGATTGTTTGAAATTGTGCAAAAAGGAAAATTAATGGAAGTTTTTGTGCTGTTTATGGATTTGCCTAATTTAGTTGCTGGATTATTTAACACAGTAGAAAAAGTCTTTTGAAAATTCTCTGATTAGCGATATTTTGTTTACATCGTGAAAGCTGAGAAACATTATGACGTAGTCTTCGGCATCAAAAACAGCAACGTTGAAAAAACTGCCAAATGCATCAGCTACGGAAATCTTTCTGCAAAAATTTTGGCGATCTGCTGGTTGTTTGGATAATGAGTAAGTGTTCAGTCAGCATAAATAATAATAAAAACCATTAATTACATTAAAGTTCCGTTTAAATGGTAAATCATCAGCCAAATCATGTATTATTTGCCAATCTTGTGCAAAAATCTTACTTCAAGATTTGACTTGAGAAAAGCCTTGAACAATCACGAAAAGTGTTGAATACAAACTCAAATTCTAACAATGAGTTATTTTATCAGGACTGCATTACTTAATGCGTGGTGCTGGAATCCAAGAAGTTCACGTTTTCTTCATAAAAAAGACATTTATTTTGCTAAACTACCAGAAAACTACAGAGCCAAAACATTTTGTGCATTACAGCACCATTTTTAAACTTCAACTGATTTTAATTTTATTTTTCAGTGTTCTAACGATTTCTCGTGCACACATCTATCATTCACTTGGACCTCACTTCACTTCAGTTTCTAACATACCTCCCCCCTTTGAGACTCTGGGAAGGGTCTCAAACATGTAACACTCATTATTTAAAAGGTCCAGTCTTTTTGGTACTTTCACACAACTTCCAGATCTGGTATATTTTTCCAGAACAATATCAGGATAACACTTTTTAACAACAGAAGTCTTCTGAACACCTTTCTTAGGATTTGATTCCATCACACTCATGGCTTTGTCGGAAATTGCAACCGCCTCATCATCAGTACGTATCTCCAATGGGTAAACACGTTCCACTGGACGAACAAAAATCCCATTTTTAGTTTTGAGCCTAACAGCGCGAACCCTTTTATCTCGCCCAAGAATCATTTTAATAATTTTCGCCAAAGGCCAAAACATACGTTTTTTATGATCGTCGCCAATTAAAACAATTTCGCCAACTCTTGGCTCTCGGGTTAGCTTCTCTTTGTGTTTTTGATCTAATTGGCCTAAATATTCTTTCCTGAAACGCTGTCTTAAATCATTGAACAGCTTATATCTATATCTTATTCTCTTTCTTAGACTTTGCAAATCCACATGATCAATATCTGTGACATCCGAACTCCAGTTTTCAATAAGCAACATTGCAAGTGTGAGAGGAATCAACTCCTGAAGGTTTTCTGACACATATGTTAGAGGCCTTGAATTAATTACTAATTCACAATCACATATCAATGTGTTCAGCTCATCATAATTTAATACTGATTTGCCAAGACTTTGTTTTAGTAAGTCATTAACAACACGAACCAACTTTGGAGGCAAAAACGGTGCGTCCTGATTCTGATCAATAGCGGTAATTTTTAATATTTTTCTCTCCGCTCCTACTTTTTTTGGTCCCCAATCTACTTCACTTAATAGCCACTTTTCTGGCGCCAACTTCAGCCAGGTCGGTAATTCCCACCGCTTAAAGTCAAAGAATTGTCTAGGGCTGAATTCTCGCGACAATACATTAGCTATATTCATTGTTCCAGAAATATGTTTCCACAACTCAGGCTGAGTCAATTTCCATTTTTCTTGCAAAAGTCTAGCACCTATGCAGCAAGCGATAAGCTCTAACCGAGGAATACTCAGTGATTTTAGTGGATCTACTCTAGTTTTAGACCTAACGAGATATATTTCAACTTCATTTTCCACTACTGATCGACCGTAGACGCACGCCACGTAAGCTTCTTTAGACGCATCCACAAATACATACAGTTCTGTTGTAGAATTGGTTATTATGTAGCATGGCAAAGTTACGTTATTTGACAATGCAATTTCCTTGAAACATTTCAAAAATTTATTTACAATATCAGGGGGTAGTTCTAAATCCCAGGAATGTTTTAACTTACAAGCATCTTGCAGTATCAGTTTAGAAAGCAATGTAGTAGGCCATAATAAGCCGATGGGATCAAAAATCTTTTGCACTGTAGATAAAATAAAACGCTTTGTAATTTTTGTTTCACAAGTCAATGCTTCTATATTTATATTACACCTTAGAGTGTCATTATCCAAATTCCATAAAATTCCTAAAATAGACGCTTCCCCTGAATGCTTCGTAACATTTTCAGAAGCTACATTGCTTTCAAACCCTCGCAAGTTAAAACATCCCTTTAACATAATAAGTTGCGATTGTTCGATGAACTTCGCTTCTTCTTCGGTATTATGAACCCCTGTTACACAATTGTCCACAAAGAAAGAACTTTCCAACTTCTGTGCAATCTCATATTCAGGAAGGCTGTATGCCTTTTCAATGCTTACACTCAACCCTATAGGATGCAACCTCAATCTATCAATATCAGGTATTAGTTCAATGAGGTTCATTCCTTTAAACAAGCATTCATTCAAAGAAGGCTTACCTCTCTGTGATGCTGAAGCATCAAAAACAGGCCGAACTTTTGTGGTCTTACTATCTATTTTTATAACAGGCCTATATGGTAGATAGTGGCACTTATTCTCTAATTCCGAATCTGGTACGCGCTCAATAATATTCAAGTTTTCCCATTCTTTGAATACATTTTGGTAATCCTCAAGCAAATTACTACATTTTGACTTAATAATTTTTTCGTGCCTTTTCCAGGCTAAATCCTTATTATCTGGTAAGTTCGAAAAATCATACTTCCAAGGAAGCTCTACTTCATATCTTCCACAAGGAAGAATTTTCAATTTATCCTCAAATTCAGCTAAATGTTCTCCTATGCATGCTTTCTTATTAACATTGCAATTGGGATCTGTTATTCCTATACTTTCAAGTTCCCACAATTCATTCAAAGGAATATTTTTAACATGCATCGATAATGTTTTGAAAACATTATCTTTCTCATTAGTGTTTTGCTTACCCATAACAGTCCACCCAAGCTTCATTTCTACGGCAGTAAGGCCGGATTCTAAATCTACTGAACGTCCCGTCAGCAATTTTCCTAAAACATCTGCCCCTATTAAAAGATCAATTTCTTTCATTTTACAAAGGGAATCAGAAACTTCAATATTCTTTTTCTTTAATTCATTCAAAATATAAGGATTGCTAACTTTTGGTATAAAACTACAAATTTTCCTTTCAGAAAGAGCTTCAAAACTACAAGCAAAAGACCCTTTCAAACCCCTCACTTCAACAGTGAATATCTTATGCCGTTTTGGGTTCGTTTCCCTCCCCCCAAATAACGAGTGAATCACTGTTTCTTCACGAAGTGGAGTTGCTTTCAGCTCAGACAAAACTTTCTGACTTACATAACTACTTTGACTACCAGAATCTGCCAAAGCCCGAATTATTTTTTCTCGATTATTACATTTAATCCGAACACACAGAGTTTGCAAAAATACGGTTTGAGTTTTATCAAAGTTAGAGAGAGAATTTTCAGACTTAGAAACTACATCTTTAGACTCACAACTTTTGTCTTCTAGCTTTGGACACATTACACAAAAATGCGGTTCCCCACAACCATTGCATTTTAACTCTCTTTTTACATTACAATATTTACTAATATGATTTGAATTAAAACATATAAAACAAACGCCCTTTTTTAACAATATTTTTTGTTTTTCATTTACAGTCATCTTTTTTGCAATGAAACATCTTTTACTTGGATGACTTTTTCCACAAAAAATACAACTTTCAAATCGCTTACCCTTTTTCTCAGTACTTACTAACGCTGCAGCTGTCGCTAGGTCGCTTTCCTTCTCAGTTGTGGGCTCTCGTTTGCGCAAATTTGAGTTCGTGCCGAAGCCAGTTCTTGCGAGGCGAACCATTTCTTCTCCATTAACTTCTTGGCGAAGAAAGTTCATTAACTGCTCTAAAGTGCGACAGTTCTTATCTTCGGTTAGATCATGGTTACGGCTTCTTTCCCACGTTACTAAAACTTCTTCCGGCAGACAGCTCTCAACCAAAGGTGTCAAGAAATCTCCATACTTCTCTTTGGTTCGTCCAAGAGTTTCCAACGCACGAAGTTTTCCTTCCAATTCGTCATAGAGGGATGGAAGATCAGCTTTCCCCCGTCCTGCGGCAGAATTTTTCATAACTAATCTCAATAAATCTCGAACATATACTTGCACCAGCAGATCATCACGGCCAAATCTTTCCTTTAACTGCTGTATTGCTTTACTATAATTTTCTCCGGTAGCAGGGAAACTCAGCACTAATCTTTCTGCCTTCGAACCAGGTTCCATCGATTGAATTAAATATTGCATTTTATCTTCATTATCAATGCCCTTGTCCTCATGGATTTTCTTGAATTGGCTCCAAAAATTTAAAAATTCTCTTGCTTCGCCGTTAAACTTTTTAAGTTCTATCGTCGGAAGCTTAAAGTTGCGCTTACTAATGTTCCCATTACGCTGAACATTTTCAAATTTTAAATCAAGCAGAGAGCAAATTTGAATAAACTTGTCCCGATAATTTTCTGCTTCTTCACAATCTTCATAATAAGCCTCCTCGGCATTTTTATCTTTCAACAACAGCTCAGATATTATGCTCTGACAATCATCTAGCCGCTTGAATTTGTCAGAAATCTGATTTCTTAAAATTAAAAGTTCATCCGAACCAGTAATTTCCTTCAAAAGTTCAGCTTCAATTTTTTTCATACTGAGGGTAAAAGACGCCCTCAGTCCTTTTCTCTGAGCTTTCAATGTAGTTAAATCCATCTTCTTATACAAGTTCCAAGCACCCGTCCTGTCACGGACGCCAAAATTATGTTGAATACAAACTCAAATTCTAACAATGAGTTATTTTATCAGGACTGCATTACTTAATGCGTGGTGCTGGAATCCAAGAAGTTCACGTTTTCTTCATAAAAAAGACATTTATTTTGCTAAACTACCAGAAAACTACAGAGCCAAAACATTTTGTGCATTACAGCACCATTTTTAAACTTCAACTGATTTTAATTTTATTTTTCAGTGTTCTAACGATTTCTCGTGCACACATCTATCATTCACTTGGACCTCACTTCACTTCAGTTTCTAACAAAAAGCAAAGAAAATCAACAATACAACAATTGTCGCTATCGACAGGGAGTTGAGATGATACACTAAATACTGTATTGAGTTGAGGAAAGCCTTCGAACATGGATCTAAAAAGCTCATAACTCATTTTTTATGCTACTTAGAAATTTCGAACAGGTGTCATCTTCAGCAGAAAAATCAGAGCTTTTGATGGACATATAACGAAAATATGTGCAAGTATTTTTTCATCCCAATATTAGAGAATTTATACAAAAATTGTGTTTTATTGCCCCCCTAAGGGGGTTTTGCCCCCCATAACGGGACGAAAACTACCCTATGTGTTATTCTGATGCATAAGCTATATTATTGTAAAGTTTCATCAAAATCCGTTCAGTAGTTTTTGCGTGAAAGAGTAACAAACATCCATACATCCATACATCCATACAGACAAACTTTCGCATATGTAATATTAGTAAGATATAGAAGAAAGTAAAAAGAACAAATATATAAAAATTAGCAGAATTTTATCCTTTTTTGATAATTGTATTTGCATGTATTTGCATGTTATTAAATTGTTTTGCACGTTAAAAATAAATCCAAACTTGGCGGCGATGGGGTAAGTTTACGCTTCGACGTCTGAGCACCTTTACGTACGTTCTTACTGTTTCTTACTTCTAAACGTGCCCTGATGCTTTTTTCGCTCCGAACTGTCTCAAAACTGTTAGTACTTTCAGGATATTTAGTTTTGAAAATTACCATTTAATTTTTAATTGAGTTACAAATTCGTACCTTATAACTTACAATTATATAGTGCTTTTTTTGAGCCCGTTCAGCTTTTACTTTATACACTATTCAGTCTTACTACTATTATATATGCGAAAGTTTGTCTGTATGGATGTATGGATGTATGGATGGATGTTTGTTACTCTTTCACGCAAAAACTACTGAACGGATTTTGATGAAACTTTACAATAATATAGCTTATGCATCAGAATAACACATAGGGTAGTTTTCGTCCCGTTATGGGGGGCAAAACCCCCTTAGGGGGGCAATAAAACACAATTTTTGTATAAATTCTCTAATATTGGGATGAAAAAATACTTGCACATATTTACATTATATGTCCATCGAAAGCTCTGATTTTTCTGCTGAAGATGGCACCTGTTCGAAATTTCTAAGTAGAATAAAAAACGAGTTATAAGCTTTTTAGTTCCATGTTCGAAGGCTTTCCTAAACTCAATACAGTATTTAGTGTATCATCTCAACTCCCTGTCGATAGCGACTATTGTTGTATTGTTGACTATCTTTGCTTTTCGTGACTGTTCAAGGCTTTTCTCAAGTCAAATCTTGAAGTAAGATTTTTGCACAAGATTGGCAAATAATACATGATTTGGCTGATCATTTTCCATTTAAACGGATATTTAATGTAATTAATGGTTTTTATTATTATTTATGCTGATTGAACACTTACTCATTATCCAATCAACCAGCAGATCGCCAAAATTTTTGCGGAAATATTTCCGTAGCTGATGCATTTGGCAGTTTTTTTCAATGTCGCTGTTTTTGAAGCCGAAGACTACGTCATAATGTTTCTCAGTTTTCACCATGTAAACAAAATATCGCTAATCAAAGAATCTTTCAAAAACTTTTTTTACTGTGTTAAATAATCCAGCAACTAAATTAGGCAAATCCATAAACAGCACAAAAACTTCCATTATTTTTTCCTTTTTGCACAATTTCAAACAATCGCCAAATTTTACTACTTATTTTGGAAACATTTCGGATGAAACTCTTTAGCTCCATTTTATGGTGACCAAAAGTATCTCAGCACCTCGCGATAATATCTTTGTAACGAAAATTAATAGATCGTTTTACAAAGTAAGGAAAGAAGGAGGGAGCATCATCGAAGGTATCCCAAAACGATTCCCGCAAATTCGGTAAAATCGCACCAAGAGCCCACAATGATTGAAATTTCCCAAAATAACTAAAGCAAGTATAAGAGGATTACGAGCAACGTCAATAGCAATACAGAGAAGGTTTTAGACTCCATGTTTAAAAAAAAGAGTATCAACAGATTAATCTTTTTAAACATGTGAAGAATAATTTCATGTTTTGGAAATTTGTATATGCTTAAATATAGTGCTTTCGTTTCTAAATCAATACTATTTTGTTCTTTATACTTATTGCTATTTTAGTTTTATGGGTAAGGAAGAAACTCTACTTTTAATCGTGTCAAAAAGATGTGTTTTAAATTCTTTCACTTAAACCAGAAAAAAAAAGCAAGTAACGATTTTTTCTCATAATTATTACTCACCTAGGCAACGCCGGGTATTTTTGCTAGTCTATAATAAATTTGCTTTATTTTAACGACTGTGAGACATTATGTTAAAAACACTAACAAACCCATGTTAGATGTCAAAGTAAATATGCATAAACGTCCCCCGTGTCCGGGGCAAGTTTGATTTGGACTCAAAAATATTTTTTTTAACAGTTAAAAACACAAACTGAGCAACAACTGAATATACCAATTTTGACTCCATTTACTGCTTCATAAAACTGCAATGCCTAAAATTTCCTAAATTAAAACATAAAATTTAGAAAATTCATTGAAAAAAATCCGCGTAAACGTGTCCCGATCTACCCTACTCTTAAATTCAAATTACGAAAATGTTCAAAAGATTTTCACGCCTAAACCACGCGGTCGCTAGACTAAATACGGCTTCAACTGTTTAATATACCTGATAATAGCACGTAATGCTAAAATTGAGAAGTGTTGGTTTGACTCACCGCCTGCCCAATTTTGTGCCACCTTTCCCAGCATTTAATGTTCTGTTAATTTCACACATTGTAGTTGTCGGTATAGGTGGCTCCGAATTAATTTCCACCCTGTGTCCCATTTTGTGTTAGTAGGGCCTAGATCATTTCATGTTATTTATGAGCCAAATTTATTTGTTTTATATCATTCATCAAGTAAGCTCTCACAACTGAATGATATTTTTGCAAACTGTTCCTTTTTACTTTCTTTTACATAGTAAAGGAAGTATTGTAATCGCGAATAAAATTTCACCTAAATATCGGCCTAAATTTCCATTTGGCTCAAAACGGTATGGCCGTAGAAAGTTGAAATTTGGTTTGTAGACTCTTACTGGGGTCTAGTTATGCACCTCCTCTTTTAGTTGCATTCGGATGCTCGAAAAGGGTGTTTTTACACCTTTTGGGGGGAAAATCAATGTTCATTTCAATTTAAACTGAAGTGATGTTATAAATTTGGCGAACATTTGGCGATGTATCGTCAAGCTTTTGGACGCCAAATTTTATTGCTAATTCGGCAATATATCACCAAGTTGGCGGCAAAATTGGCGAAAAGAATTTTTTTTCGGGTCTAGTTTTAATTTTGACGTCATTGGCGATATTTAATTTATCCATTGAATCACGTTAAAATGGGTCGAGATTGAGAAAATTAATCTCTATAAAACGCTTTTTTGCATCGTTTGAAAATATTGAAAGTGTTTTCTTCTTAGACCAAGGCATTATTAGAAATAAAGTAGCCATATTTTGTCTTTGCACTCTCCTCTAATGGGCACGTACAATAGTGCACGCTTTGAGTTATTAAAAACATGGATTATTTATCCATTATTATTATGTAAAAATTTTGAAAAAAATAGAACCGACTTCAAAATTACTCTAAAAAGTGAAAAATAATTTTATTCTTTAAACACTATTGATGATACTTTTAAATATATTTTTACTTTCTTCTATATCTAATATATAGAAGAAAGTACTGGATTCGTGCAAATTTTCGAATTTCGAATTTTGACGGATTCGAACGTTTTGAGGTGTGCTGAGTCCATTTCGACTATTTTTGGAAAATGTCTGTCTGTCTGTGTGTGTGTGTGTATGTGTGTGTGTGTGTGTGTGTGTGTGTGTCACGTCTGTGTGTGACCAGTTTTTTGTGGCCGCTCTACAGCAAAAACTACTGCATGAAATCGAACGAAATTCGGTACACATATGTGCCCTTATGTGAACTTGTGCCCATTGGTTTTTGGCGCGAATTCCTCCAAGGGGGGTGGAGCAATGGGACGTTTTTCGAGTTACGCGTGCTTACATTTCCTCAGGAAATAACTGATGGAATCAAACAAAATTTGGTCCATATGTTGCCATTAACAGGAACAGGTGCTGATTCAATTTTGGTGTCAATAACTCAAACGGGGGTTGAGCTATAGAACGTTTTTCGTCGTCAATTGTGACTGCTGTATCTCAAGAAATAATGAACAGAATGAAAAAAAATTTATCGGCAAGTAGCCCTTAGTGGGTATAAGAGCTGATTTTATTTTGGTGTCAACAGCTAAAAAGCGGGTAGCGCAAGCGCAAGTTCTTTTTTTCCATTGTGAGTGTCCTATCTCAAGAAGTAATGCTACGTTCTGGTTGAAATTTGGAATATATGTGAATCCATATGTAAACAGGTTTTGGTTCAATTTTGACGCCAACCGCTCCAAGAGGTGTTGATTTTTTTTTTTTTTTTTTTTTTTTTTTTGCGAATAAAAATAGCTTTATTAATGCAACAATAAGAAAGATAAATCGTAATAGGTTGTCGTCTGCGTATTTCTCGTGATTTAAATTGCATGGAAATGATCGGAAATATTATCTCAATGATTTAAAATTTTTAACTGTTGCCATCTTATGTTTGTTAACAAATAAAATATTTGTAATTAATTCAAGCAAGGCTTTTAAAATAACTTTCAATTTTCGCTCTTTGCTTTGTTTTTGCAATAATTCAGACATTGGGATGGTCGTCAAGTTTTTGCATGTGTAATTTTGTTTCTGTTGGGAATATTTCTTCCTCGTCAAGCATGGGAAGGGATCAGAAAAAGAAAAGAAAAATATAGAAGAAAGTTTCGTGATGGCCACAACATACTAGTTTAACTAAGTATTATTTATTCACAATAAGCTTCAAAACGTTCAACTAAAAATTTACTTGACTTGATAGAAAACAGATTATTATTTCTGCATGCTAGACCGAAGCTCGACTAATGATCAAAAATTTGTGAGAATATTTGCTAAGGAGCAGCATCAATATGTCATGACTGTTGGCTCTCCATTTATAAAACATTTTGAAAAAAGGGCACTGCGTAAACGTGCCCCGGTCTACGCTATATGATGTTCGCTATATGATGTTCACACCAATTCTCCGGTTTCGTGATGGCCACAACATACTAGTTTGAAGTTGGCGCAAAAACAAAAAGTAAAATCCAGTGTAAACCATACGCTTCGTTCATATTTTTTTCAGAAAACATCCAAAGTTAGAAACGAAACACTTATATCGTTACTAAAATATGCTGTTATCAATGCATAATGTATAAGGTAGAGAAGAAACTGGGCCTGTTTAAATTTATAGTTGTAGCTGAGTTATGGTTGTGAATGATTTTGTCTATCGTTTTTGCGCCAACTTCAAAACTTATGTTTAAAAACATTATCAATGGTGGTTAAAGAATAAAATTTTTTTTCACTTTTTAGAGCAATTTTAAAGTCGGTTCTATTTTTTTTTTTTTTTTTCAAAATTTTTTTATTTTATTCTTTTTAGTGTAAATATTTCAGAAATAGTAAGAGTTACCATCACGAAACTTCACCTTATTTTTTTCATAAAAATACTCCATACTAAAAAAAAAAAAAAAAAATTATAAACATGCCTTAATTTTTCCAGAGTTCATGTCATTGATATTTTCCTTCCAAATTAACAAAAATCATTTGTTAAAACGGGGAAATGTTTCACGATGAATTTATCATCTTAAAAAAGTGAATGGAAAACCAGTGTATTCGCTTCATTAAATGGAAAAATAAATAAATAAATAAGAAACAGCAAATAGCTAATCTTTCACTTAGCAGGACCTATTTTCAGGCAGTAAGCAAAATACAATAATAACAAACCAAGTAATCTCAATTAGTGTTCTATGCGGTTAATTATGCCTTCGGGAAATCCGTCATATTGAGGTAAAAAAAAAAAAAGAATGGGCTGACAGCCTCGATTGTTTCTCTTAGTTTTTCGAAAATAAAGGACCTCGCCCAGCAACACAAAATGGTTCGCAAACAGTAAATTATACATCACACCTTAAGTAGTTATCCATCTTCATTACTTAAAATACAAAGACTGAAATAAAGAAATATTTTGGTAATTGTTTCTTATTCATTAAAAGAAAGACTGGAAGTTGAAAAGTTGAAAGGAAGTTGGTAAATAAAATTATAAGTAGTAAAAAGTTGATGAACACATGAACAAGTAAAAAATGTATAATTCGCTGCACAGGAATGACTAAAACTTTATTTTGTAAATTTTTCTATTATTTGAATTTTCATAATCGGAGAACGAAGATAGAAAAATAATCAACGTAAAAAAATTCCGTTATTTATTTATTTTATTCATTTATTTATTTATTTTCAAGTGAAACTTTTTATGTGATAGCTTTGAAATTCTGATTCGCAATATTTTTGTGAGAAGGAAGTGACGTAGTTGTTTTTTAATTGTTACCAGAAACAGTGAAAAGTTACAGTAATTACAAAATTTGTCTTGCTAATGAGTTTTTACAAAATAATTTCAAAGCTGAATTTCAG
The DNA here is from genome assembly GCF_026930045.1 of Uloborus diversus. Classification (NCBI taxonomy): domain Eukaryota; kingdom Metazoa; phylum Arthropoda; class Arachnida; order Araneae; family Uloboridae; genus Uloborus; species Uloborus diversus. The sequence goes on from NC_072739.1 coordinate 141,958,403, forward strand.
CAAACATATATTTGTTGATTTGAGGTATTTTAAACTTTTTAAAAAATGCTGGTTTTCGAAGATTTTTTTGGTTTAAGCCAAGTCATCAATTTTTGAAGCGTATTCTACATTGCTTAAGTTCAGCCTAGAAATTAGTTTTTTTAACTGTTATTAACTAATTAACATTATAATCAATATTATTTTTCATTGTTTTCCGCAACATTTAGCAAGCGAATTTCAAGTATTGTTTAGTTTTCTCGTTTTGATAATCTATTTTCCTCATTAAAACGTGCAATTTTGTCGTGAATATACCCATGTCAGATGCAGAAAGAACAAGAGTGTGGCGTGAGAGAAAACGTGCGGATGAAGTGATAGTTCAGAATGTGAAGGGAAAAAAATGAAAAGATGAAGCTTCTCTTATATCTTGTGTCTTTCTGACACACATTTTTTTAAAAATAATGGGGTAGTTGTTTTTACCTGTAAAATGTATTTCAAACTTAAAAAAATTAAAAGAGAACTGGAGTACGTATTTGACAAATTAACGTTTTCGAAACCAAGAGTTACAACCAGGTAATTATGCGCAAATTTTAGTTAACCTTTGGGGCTGTCCATAAATGTCACAATTTTCTTCGACATTTCTACCCCCTCCCCTCCCCTTTGAAGTGGCAAAAGATGTTGACAAATTAACAATTAAGCAGTTCTGCTGCATTGCGTATACGTAGTTACAAATTTTAACGCTAAAACTTAGTATTCCGAGATTTGAAATGACACAATATCCCCCGTAAAATTTAAACACTTGGTTTCACAAAATCTTTCCTTAAATTTCACTATCCCTCCCCCCCCCCCCTCGCCTTTTGAGTAATTTTTCTGATCAAAGGGAATAATAGACTGATTAAAACTAAAAGAACATATTTTTTTATGAACTAAAAACCTAGATTGATTGTTGCACATTTTATATTTTGTTTGTATTACTTTTTGAAATCAAAGTATGTATTTTTAAAATAAAAAAAATATTAAGTAAAAAATTAAATAATCAAGGAAACGCACCATTTATATTTCTTAAATAAATTTCTTTGAAAGCAAATATTAAATAGGGTAACGCCACCAGTAGCAGACATTCTTAAGACATCGCTCTCAGGTGAACTCAATTTTCTGACGTTTTTAAGGTATTTCGACTCTTCAAACTATTTTTCTCTCATGCAACTACATCTCATCAAACTTTTCGTTGCTTCTGGATCATCTGAATTGGTAATTTCTATTTTATTTTCTCAATTCCGAAAAAAGGTCCGACCCCCAGTTACAGACACCGAAAAATCTGATGATACCCAGTAACAGATAGGTTGAGAAAAGAATAAGTGATGGAGAAAATTCCAATTTTCTCTTCAAAATGTGCGAAAGTTCTTTAGTTTTAGAACTGCAGCCTTATTACTTCTTTTACAAAAAAAAAGGAAATATTGTATTCGCAAAAAAAATTTCACTCAAAAATCGACCTTAATTTCCATTTTACTCACCCCCGAATGAATATTGAGTTTTTTTTTTTTTTTTTTTTCGACTCGACACACGTGGATAAGTAAGTGCCTAAGAACGTAAAGACACGCGAAATATCCAGAATGACGATTCCCGAGTTCATTACAACGAATTTTCTCATGACGTCTGTATATACGTATGTATGTATGCGTATGTGCGGATGTGTGTATGTATGTCGCATAACTCAAGAACGGTAAGTCCTAGAAAGTTGAAATTTAGTACGTAGACTCCTAGTGGGGTCTAGTTGTGCAGCTCCCTTTTTGGTTGCATTCCGGTGTTTCTAAAGGGGTCTTTTGCCCTTTTTTGGGTGGGAATCATTGTTAATTTCGATGTAAACTCAAGTGGTGTTATAATTTGGCGGACACTTGGCGATATATCGCCAGTCTTTTGGTCGCCAAGTTTTGTCGCCGTTTTTTTTATATCTGTTTCAATTTGGCCACTGTTGGTCATATTTAGAGAGTAAAGTATTGAATCACATTAAAATTGCCAGTAATGGGGAAATGACATTAAATTGGAGTAAAAAGAAGTCATGTGATGCATACATCAGCTCGTTAAATTCAAATCAACATGGAACACCAGCTGACATCGTGGTGGCTGTTCATAACCTTTCACCACAGCCTTGTAAATAGCAACTAGCTGATAAAATCCACTCTGATAACACTAGATGGTTGCACTGTTTTCATAGGCCACAGCAACATCAGTTTTACCCGCCTAAAATTCTTATTAATTAAATCCAAACTTACGACTGTCTGTTACTGGACCTTTGTCTGTTATTGGTGCCGTTACCCTAGTTGCATTTCATATTTTTTGTAAAATTTGGCTATGTACACATACACGTATAAAGATAATTAAAAGTGTCAATAGTTTTTTTAATGAAAATAGTTGTAACATTAAATGATTTTACTTGAAAAACTTATTTCGATTCGTAAATGCAAAATTTAATGGAGCAAACGTGAAATTGAGTTTTGAATAGCCAGGTGAAAAAAATAGTTCTTCCATCTTATAAAATGAATGCAATAAATGTATTACAGCGAGTTTGAAAAATTAAAACACATTTTTTTTATTGAAAAAAGTAATCATAAAAAGGAGGTCCGGGACACATTTTGAAATTTTTTAAATTATATACTTTAGAGTTGTGAATTTTTTTTGCACTGATTCACCATTTATTTAGTAAGCAAAATCATAACATAAAAATGAAAAAAAAAAATATTTCAATTTAATTAGTTTTTTTTTAAAGAAATGGGGTTGCTTTAAATTGCTATAACTCAAAATATTCTTGATAAATTTTCAATTTTTTTAAAATGAATTACGCACAAATATCCAAGCTTTCATTTTTATTCGGAGATTTTAAAAATATTGATTTAATAAAAAATAAAAAATATTTGAAGAAAAATTTCGAAAAATTCGAAAATACTTTTTAAAAAAAAATCATAATTTTTGAAGTAAACGATTTTTTTTTTTTTTCAAATTCGCCGAATAAAATTTAAAGTAAACTGTTTGAAAAAGATATGCTCCAAGTTTCATTACTTTATCTTAATTGGTTCCTGACTTATAAGAGTTTGAATGCAAGAAATCGGGAAAAATTGAATCATGGAGAAAACGCGTTTAAAGTTTTAAAGTTAAGTGCACATTAGTTAGGTGCATGAAACAAAAATAATTATATCTTTCGTTCTATTTAAGATAGAAACAAAATTCAAACGTCCTCTTAAGCAGAAAAACAAGGAGTAAATTTTCACATAATAAAAAAAAATTGTAAAATTTGACGATTTTTGTGTTCCGGACTCCCTTTGTCCTAGTTCATTGAAAAGTTAAATACTTTTACTCCATCGAAAAATGAAACATATTTTTGAAAGTTTGGCTATATTTAATGAATATTCATTGTTATGAAAATGATAGTTTGAAGTGTTTATTTAAACATTTATTTATTCAAAATGTATGTCCCTTAAAATAGAAAATTTGGAGGCAAAAAGAAATTAGCCTCATGAAAAAAAGCTTACATTCACAGTAATGGTATAAAGAAATGAATTATGTATTTCATACATAAGTAAAAAGTAGTAAAAAGGTTCTAAAAATAAATATAATAGTAATATCATGTTAAATGTTTCACTTCACTTAAAAGTTAAATATTTTTACTTCATTGAAAAGTTAAACATGTTTTAAAGAGTTAGGTTGTATTAAATGAATATTTATCGTTATGAAAACGACAGTATGAATTGTTTATTAAGTAATCGAAATTTATATTCCTTTAAAAAGTGAATCTGGAGACAAAAAGCAAATAACTTGATAAAACATAAGCTTTCATTCATAGCATTGGTATAAAAAAAAATGAATTATAGCATGCATGAGTAAAAAAACAGTAAAAAGATACAACTGGAAGCATTATTAACTTCCATTGTTGAAAGAATTATCTAAAAAGCAGTTATCAAGTTAACTACTCATTGTTAAGTTTTCTGAAAGTTATAATGGACAAATAATTTTATCAATTTTAATGACAAAAAAAAATCTTATACTTACAATGAAAAATTATTCTCCATTGGAAGTCTTTATGAAGTTTTCACACAGCTTTTATACGCAAGCTTGCAGTCAATGGGTAATGTATTTTACCGTAATTATTAATTCGAATCTAATGTAGATGAATTGGAAGATCAATCAAAGTCACAAATCAAAAATATGGCATATGTGATTTTTGATTAAAGAAAAGAGTATTGTTGAAGATGCTTCTTGACTCAAGAACTGGTTTAATTACTTCCACTTCTGCATTAGGCTTCATTTCACTTCAAGTTAATATGTTGCTTGAGTTCAACTTCGAATGGCGTTGATTTTTTGACGAATTACATTTTTCAAGTTTTAAAAAAATGTATTAATTACGATTTCCAAATTCTAAACTCAAGAAGACAAAATTAGTTCAACACTGTCAAAATCATGTGCAATGTATGATTTTTACTAGTGAATTGGAAAGTTAGTTTTTTCTCTCATATAATTTTACATTCATTGACGGTTTATCAGAAAAATATTAAGTGAATGATATAAAAATATATCATTTACTCGTAGGAATAAGTGGAACTTCAATTTTCAGTACTTAATCATTTTGTTTTCTCTCTCTTACTTTCTCTGCATCAATCAGTTTAACTGGGCCTTGATTTCGTTCTTTTCGCACTTTCGTTCACTTCATGAGCAACAGATGCATTTTAATTTTTCTTATTGCAGGAAGAAAGAATCTCTTAAAAGTAAGAGTTAAAGTAGATAAGCGTATGTAAAAATTAAGCATACAACGGGGGTGACACTCCCTCCAATCTTTCGAACAATTTCAACATTTCTCGCATCAAAAAACAATTTTGGCGCCATTATTTTAGCAATGGCATTTTCAAGCAAAACATATGATTTTAAAATACATAGAATCGAAAAAGAAAAAAAGGGTTTTGAAATTTATGCAGCAATATTGAAGAAAATATGACGGTAAATCTTTCAACTTGGAAGAATTTTCGATAATTATTAAGGAGAGCTTTCAAAGTATTGCTTTCAGAAGAATACGGAAAACTGCACTAATATCGTTCACCACTCAGACCAGACTACTTCATAATTACTTAAATAGTTTTCATTTATATACTGAAATATTGTAAGAAAATTTGGCAATAAATCTTTTAACTTGGAAGAATGTTTGATAATAATTAAGAAAGCCTTCAAACAAATATCTTCAGAGGAACACGTTAAACTGCACAAATAACGAAATGGTTTTCATTTGGCTACTGATGACAACATGTCAATAAATCTTTCGACTTTAAAGAATTTTTGACAATAATTGACGATTCCTTCAAAGAAGTGTCTTCAGGAGATCGCGTTAAAATGCACTAATATCGTTCACCACTCAGATCGAACTGCTCTATGATTACTAAAATAGTTTTCATTTTTCTACTGACAATATTGTAAGAAAATTTGATAATAAATCTTTTAACTTGGAAGAATGTTTGATAATAATTAAGACAGCCTTCAAGGAAATATCTTCAGAGGAACACGTTAAACTGCACAAATATCGAAATGGTTTTCATTTGGCTACTGATGACAACATGTCGATAAATCTTTCAACTTTAAAAAGAATTTTTGATAATAATTGAGAATTCCTTGAAAGAAGTGTCTTCAAGAGATCGCGTTAAACTGCACTAATATCATTCACCGCTCAGACCGGACTGCTCCATGATTACTGAAATAGTTTTCATTTGTCTACAGACAGCTCAAATAAATGCCATTATAATGAATATTTCTCTTGCGTGGCGGTCTTTTTAGCGCGCGGTGTGGAGTCGCGAAAAAAGAATTCGTCGATTTGGCCTCGCGTAATTGAATGAATACCGCGGGGCAACGGCCAATGAAATGTCTCCGCGCGACAGAGCATGGCAAAAGACTAAAATATCATCAAGGGAGAGCCGAAAAGCAAATCGATATTTTCGCGGTCAGATGTGTATTATTTATCACTGAGGAATGTTCTTGATCAAACTGGGGGTGAAGGTAAAGCGATAATTTCTGACCAACAGTTAAGCATGCCGAATCTGATTTTCTATATCGTTATGACAAATATATATCACGTAACTGAATTAAGGGCAGTAGTTTCGAGCCATTACTTTGATGGGGTTCTTCTTTAGGTGTTATATCAGGCAGCAAAAAATTCTTTTCAATTATTTAATTCAAAACATATCTCAGTAAAACTTCAAAAACTATTGATTGGTTCAAATATCAGACAATCATACTTTCAAAAATACTGGATTAAAAAATTTTTATCTTTAAAATTGAAAAATTTAGCATCTCTGCTTAACAATAATATTAGGACCATAGGGAGCCTGGCGGTTAGCAGGGCCGGATTAACGTCTATTTACGCCTTGGACCAAGCTTTAAGACTACCCCCCTCCTCTCCTCGCATACCAGAACTCTGTCACAGCCGTACATCTCCCCCCTTGCCCCCGGCTCGGTCAGACGCGGAGCAGTGTCCAGGCTCGACCAAAAATTTTGTGCTCACTCCTGTTTTGTCAAGATGAGGGAAGGGTTTCTTACCATTTTCCTTCGATGGTTTTAGGAGAGTTTGGGAACGCTCTCCCGGAAATTTTTCAAAGCTGAAGTCTTAAAAGCAATAGTACGCCATCTTTGACGACTTTACTGATGGGAATGGGATTTGAGATCTACCCTGGAAATTTTTCGAAATTGGATTTACTATAACAGATCATTTTGATGATGTTGGAGGAAGAGGTTAATTCTGGTGCTCTCCATCCCTTCGAAATTGAAGTCCAAAAAACAAAATTTTGGACGATTTTCAATCAATTTTTACCAAACCCAACCCCATCGCCCTCCTCTCGAGGTTGACTGTCCCCTATCCCCCCCCCCTCTTTCTTAAACAGAACCATAAGTTGAAGTTAGTGAAAATCTGTGTTATTGAATATATAAATTCCTAATTTTAATTCGTTCTAAAATACATACATAATAAAGCAATTTTATTCAATCACTTGTAAATTAAAAAATTAAACAAATTAATAAAAATACTGTATTTAATAACTTTTCGCCCAAAACGAACTGATTGATATTTGAAGAAAACTACTATTTAATTAAGATTAATGACTTACTGTTCAAAATAGGAGCACAATTTTATATTTTAAAAAAAGGTGGAATCGGAGGAATAAAAATCACTAACATATAAAAGTAAAAAAAAAAAATTAACTCATAATTTTGGCATAATTCCTTAAGGTGCAACAGAGGTGTGTGGAGAAAGCTTCTAAACTTTAAAAATATGTTTCTTTTTTTACATGTTATTTCTTGTCTGAATTCTTATTACAATAGGTCTCGTTTACTGTTTCAATTTCTATGTTCGATGGTTTTTTTTTTTTTTTTTAATTTTTATTTTTATTTATTTTTTCTACTTTATTTATTTATTTATTTATTTATTTATTTTTGAGCAATCACGATTGCTTATTGTTCTCACATGACTATTTTTGACGTTCCTTTGATTTTTCCCATCGCCACCCTCCTCACCATCACAGTCGACGGGCTCCTCACAATGCTGCACCTCCAGCGAAAGCCGTCTCCAGGTTGCATCCATGTTCTCCACACACGCGCATACATACACAACTACACACACACACACGCGCGCACAAACACATACACCTACACACACATACACAAACACACACCTACACACACATACATCTACACACACATGCACAAACACATACACAAACACATACACACACGCATACATACACAAACAAAAACATACACACAACTACCCACACATTCATGCCTGCACACAGACACAAACACATATGCCTACACACACATACACATACCTCACCCCCCACAGACACAAACACACATGCCTACACACACATACACATAACCCGTACACACAAACACATACCCCCACACACAAACACACACGCCTACATACACACACTCGTGATTGCAAGAAACATAATTTGAATTCAAAATTTCAATTTTTTTTAAATTTATTTTTTTTATTTATTTATTTATTTATTTATTTATTTTGTCTTTTAAATACTCATCGCGCTCCTAACGCCCTTCACGAATTTAGCACCCCCTTTGGGGGCGATCGCCCTCAGTTTGGGAACCACTGTTTTAATGAGATCAAGAGAAAATTGTTTCATACCCAAGTAATTGTTTTACAGAGCATTTTTCATGTTATGACTTTAAGAAATTTTCTATTTGTGACCCACTTCCAATGAATTTTTTACTTTAGCAAAACTATATTAGCAAACTTATTTAGAGAAATGATATCTAACCTAATAAAAGGATATCCTCATATTGTTTGTTCCACAGCACCGTGAGAGCCTAACGATACGTTTGTTTCAGATATATTAGTTAGCACTCATGCAGGGCACCCTTTAGCCATTTTTTAATACAACAGTGCTCGGTCACACACATCAAGGGTGTCATTTTACTTACTTTTTTCACATTGTCATCTTCTCTGACCTGCTTGATCCTCTGACTTGTCACGGAATGAGCATATCTGGGATCACCTTGGACGGTAAGTTAGACGACCTACGGGTTTGATCGAATAAATGGTGCCTTTACAGTAAACGTAGAGAGCGAGATGACTTAAGGACATCGATTACGCATTGTTATGCCACAATGCTCGCCTTAATCTCCTTGTACATTCACACTAGAGGTGTCTCGATAGGGTACTAAAACCTCCATTCATTAGGGATATTTCCTGTAGTAAATGATCATTTTGCTTTCTTTTTACCCGACTGCGCGTGCGCGACGCAAAGGAGGGTAATGTATTTATGAGTCTATGTAATGTTTTCTCCTATGTGGCGTTATAGAGACTAAATGCCATGGTCAATCTTGATGATTCTTACTTCAATCGATTGGTCTTAACCTTGGGAGTATCACTAAACACATGACAGTGATCAAAATTCACCACAACAACAACCAGTCCCCATATTTTCAGTTCGGAATCGTGTCGCACGCTACCTGTGTGCGACACAGTCTGCGACAAATGCAGGCAGCGTTTTCACTGCCTGAATTTTTTTTGTTTACTAAATCTACTAATTCGATTTTCATCTCTAACATGCTGCATTTGTTTTTGTCGTGATTCAGGGGGCTGAGTTTCGCGACGTGTAATTTCTTGACGGGCTTTTTTAGTTTTGCGAGAAATATTTGTCTGACGGGGAGACGTTACCGAGCTCGCATCATCATTAATTACAAACTGTTTATTATAGCTGTGGGCTGTGGTTGACTTAAGTTTGCGCATTTTTGCTAAAGGTCAAACATATGTAGCTTTAAGCTGAGTGTTAGGTTCCTAGAGAGACTAATAACCATTATTTAAACCACCGCAAGTTACTTAAGAGTCGTTTTTTGGTATCAAGAGGGTGACCCAGGACTGCCCTTTAAATGGAGTATAGAATATTTCCGATTGCAAAGGGAGTCAGGGGTTTTGCCCCCGGAGAAAATTTTGAAAAATTAGATATCAAATTCTGCATTTTGAAGCGTTATAAGATGTGGTTGGAACGACAAAAAAAATCAGGATAGAAATCGGCAAACAAACCAAAATTACATACTCTTTCGCAGAAATGAAATGAATTTGAATTGAAATTTGTTTCGACAAATCAATGATAGCAGTTGATAGAGAGAAAGAGTGCGGGAAGAGAAAAGGTAATGCATTGGTACTTGCTCACATTGGCTTTCGGTACAACTAGTTTTTAATCTCACCTCCAACCGACCGACAAATACAACAATGAATTAAATATAAAATAATCAATAATAAAAAAGGCTTTAAAAGATGTGGTGTCCAGATTTATAAAATAGGTAACGCGAGAATAATACACTGCCCATTTGAACAATTCATAATTTATGCAGTTGACAAGAAATAAAATTAGAACCCACTTAGCTTAGGATTTTCAAACACTTATCTAATTATTTTCAAGGACTCTAGAACAATTAAAATTATTTAACGCACTTATTTTGTACTTTCCAGTCTCCGATACTTTAGTACTTGATTGTAAATTTTTACAGTCCTGTTCTAACTTTGTAAGGAACAGCTATTTAAATTTAAAAGTAAAAATAAACTATAGATTTCTCAAGACAACTTTTCTTCAGTTGCAAGTAGAGGTAATGTTTTTTTTTTTCGTGCTAAACAGATGATTGACAATTATGGAGAAGAAGTAAAATAAAAGCTAGTAATAACAGAGGAATTTCCAAAATGCTGCATTCGGAATTATATAAATTAAAAGATATGAAACATGTGAGTCACAAAATTTGTAACATGTTTCAGAAATGTGAGAATCATGGTTTTTACATTTTGGTGCCGGATGTAGCAAAGCACTGAATTTGACATATATTAACATTCCTTCTCCCTACCCCCTCTCATTTGTGGTTTGTAGCTACACTTTTCTTAATTTTCAAGGATTTCAAGCACTAGAAAATAAAATTTATTTTTTTAAATGTATTTTTCTCTTTATTTGGAACGGATCATGCTAATTTCCGGGAGTTTGGGGGCCTTAACAAAGCGGGGGCCCTAAGCTGCAGCTTCCTTAGCTTGTAAGTAATTTTAGGACTCACTGTGAGTATTCATCACAACCCTTTGAATCTCTCTCTGCATTAAACTGTTTTTTTTCCCCTCTATTTCAAATATATTTCGACAACCCATGCATTTTTCTCCACTTATTAGCAATGAATTTTAGGACTATATTTTTCATCCAAAAAATTACACATGGGAATGTTTCGGCGGCCCCTATGAAGCTATCCTATTTATTTATTTATTTCAATGAAGAACCATGAAGTATGGTATTTTAAAACCAGGGCCGCTGAGAGACACGGCGTGCACCATGTTAGTTTTGTCCCTCCCATTATGCTGAGTTTACTCTATGCACAATACTTTAATTTGAGTCGAGCCCATAGTTTTGGACTAGGCAGAAACACCCACTCTGCGGTCTAGTGAATACTGTAAGGAATACTTTTTTTGCGTTAAAAAATGTTTGAAGCATACATTTCCGCGGTCCTTACTTTGATAATCTTAATAAAAGAGAATCATGGATGTTCCTAAATTGTATTATTAAATTACATTTTCTATTCAAATTTTACAGAAAAAATACTTTTCGTCACTATTATTTCAATTGTTCATTTATAACTACTATTTTAATTCTTTAAAACAACGAAGAGTTTCCCTTTTTCTTCGTTTGTTGCATCGCTATAAAGAAATTGGCGATTCACTTCTGAAAATTGTGGGAGGGGGTAGCACCCCCCAGCCCCCCTGGCGACGGCCCTGAGTATGAAACACGTCAATATTGACGCCGTCAGTATAATATAAAGATCTGGCAAGGTTGGTGCAAGAAATTTTGCTAGTAAGGTTAATTATAATGAAATAAACATTAAGATAATAGCTTCTTACGAAGGTCACTGCTCTTTTTACTTCCTTTTACAAAAAAGGAAGTATTGTATTCGTGAAAAAAATTTCACTCAAGACCTTAATCTCCATTTTACTCATCCCCGAATGAATATTGAGTTTTTTTTTTTCGACTCGACCACATGTGGATAAGTGCCTAAGAACGTACAGACACGCGAAATATCTATAATGACGATTCCCGAGTTAATCACTACGAATTTTCTCGTGACGTCTGTATGTACGCATGTGCGGATGTGCGTATGTATGTCGCATAACGCAAGAACGGTAAGTCCTAGAAAGTTGAAATTTGGTACGAAGACTCGTAGTGGGGTCCAGTTGTGCATCTCCCCTTTTGGTTGCATTCGGGTGTTTCTAAAGAGGTGTTTGCCCCTTTTTGGGGGGAAATCATTGTAATTTTGATCTAAACTCAAGTGGTGTTATAATTTGGTGGACACTTGGCAATATATCGCCAGTCTTTTGGTCACCAAGTTTTGTCGCCAACTTGGCGACAAATCTGGCGATTTTTATTTTTTTTTTTTTAAATCTGTTTCAATTTGGCCACTGTTGGTAATATCTGGAGAGTAAACTATTGAATCACATTAAAATTGTCAGTAATGGGGAAATTACATTAAATTGGAGTAAAAGGAAGTCATGTGATGCACACATCAGCTCGTTTATATTTTATGTACTGATATGTCCGTAAAGAAGGTTCATTTCATTCATATATCTGATTATGACACATCCCTCTTGTATGCAGAAATATACTATTATAACTTCACTTAAAAAATTGGCGAAAATCTCATTTAAAATTAAATATTTTATGAATGTATTTCGGACAGTGATAAACACTCACCGACTGATTTGGAGGCGGGCGAGGTGTCTCAGAGTCTGGTCCAGAAACTCGGGATGTATTTCCATCGGATTTGGGTTCATCAGTTCTTTTTTACTTTGCAAAAACAGACAACAATGTTTGGTCACCCGAAAGCTTCATTGTTTTTTGTAAAGGTAATTCTTTTCTAACAAAAAGCGCATTTTTTTAACAGTTTCCATCTAATACGAAGGGCTAATTTACAGAAACCCTCGTATAATGAGGTTACGCGCTATAACACGAAACTAAAATTTTACATTTCTTGCACGACACAAAATCCAAAACACTCATTTAAACTAATTAACTATTTACAGCACAAGCACATATACGAATAACTCAGCACGAACAAAAACAAAATTGTCTAAAAATTATGACAGAAAGAAATAATAATTTACAGAGATTTTATATAAAAAATATTCACACACTCAAATGCTTTATCAATTGAAGCGATGCCTGCAGCTCTGGAAATAGTTTAAAAATAACTACCGTCGATTAAATTTGTTGCATAAAAAGCGCTAGGGCGGCAGAAACTTCTTCGTTACTTTTCTAGCGCCTGCCGTAGAAAAACTGTCTCAAGCAGAGCTATATATCAATAGAAAAATGACACGTAATGTCACAAAAAAGGAATTCAAAAATTATTTACTTTTTCTTATAGTTTCGTCCAGGTTTCTTTTTCTTTTTTTTCAAGCAGCCATTTTTCACTGCTCAAATGCAATGAATATTATAACAATGATAAAGTATTGTCGCAGATTAAGGGAGGAGGTCGTGAGGGTGACCCCCCCCCCCCCCCCGTCCTTGTATCCAACCCTTCATGTTATGCCCAAAAAAACTTAAATTAAAAAAATTATTTCGATTAATTTTTTTAAGCAAACATCCAAATACTGTCGTGGGATTGGGGGAGGGGTCATGACTCCCATGACCCCCCCCCCCCCCCTTCGTATCCACCACTGGTTGAAATTCTTTGAAGTAAAAACTGAACCACGAACCAACATCTTTATGACATCACCTAGGAGAATTTATGGACATGAAATCACATGTTATACATTATACACCAGATGGCACCACTATTTTTATGTTTTTCATCGGAAATTCGTCAACCCGTGAAAATAACATGTGGGAGGGGGGGATTTTGTTAAACTATGTTTCATTTATTTAATTCATTTGTTATTATTTTATTTATTTACTTTTTTGAACTTTAAAAATTGTTATTTTTCTACTTTTAGAGACTAAAAAGTAGATGTGATAGGTATCTAGCACAAAAACTTATTTTTGCTCAAAATATGGGTAAATTTTTAGTTACCTCACTTTAACTTCAGAACCGAAATATCTGGTAATTCGCAACTCCAGAGCTCGAATACGCAACCTTGCAGCGATTAACAATCCTAAAGAAAAAAGGTAAAACAATGAATTCCACGTGTTTCCTTTGGGGTGAATTACAGGCTTCACGCAGTTTGTGGTGTAATGTAATTTCAGAAGAATCGAAAAGAAAGCTTCCCACAAACACGATGAAAAATTACTGTCATTCACTAACAATCGAAGCAAGTTATAAGTTATGGCATTTGTTTGTTTTTCCTTTTTCATCAGCCATTAGACAGTGGCTGCAGCTCTCCCTATAGTTCATTGTAGTTTCGAATCGAGATTTCTGTTTTATTAGTAGAAAAATATTGTGAAAGAATGATTCGAACAGGAACTGAGGATCACAAAAAAATTTCTTGAGCACTTTAATGTATTTTTTTTCTCTTTCCTTCTCTGTTCTTCCCCCATCTGTAAATTTTCTTCAATTGCTTTTTCGCAGACTTCTGCTTTTTATTTATTTATCAATTTCAATTGTAAATTTCAAACTAGTGATAATATTTATTCGATTTTGGTTTTGGTTTACGACACTAGATGGCGAAACGATCTGCTCCTCGAACGTGCGGAACGATTCGATCTAGACCTCCGTTTTCGATTCCTTTCAACTGTTTGTTTTGGTAATTTTTATATTTCTATCGCGTGAATCGCAACAGCTTTTGTACCGAATTACGAATAACAATAGCAAGTGAGTAACCTCGATGTCTTTTTTGTATTAGTCATTGACCAAAATGGCTCGAAATTTACCAGAAAATCCTGAAAATATAGTATGCCGCTATTTTTTGCAAGCTTCTTGTCATTTCGGAAATAACTGTCCTATATCCCATGTTCGTTCACAAAACTGTAAGCCTGATGATATTTGTCGAAAATATTTACATAGACGATGCCGCGATGGGGATAAATGCATCTATCGTCATGCTAGAATACCAATTTTTTATAAAGTCATGAGGCAAAATGGAATATTTTCGCTGCCTCATGTTGGTTTAGGCATTGAAAACAGTTCCAAGTTGAAAGAAAATGAAACCACTACTGATATTTCGTGTTTATCAAAATCCAGTGTTCCAAAAGAATTGGGATCTGATTGGGTAAATGCCGCTGAGTTTATTCCTAAAAAGCTGAAGTCTTATGCTGAGTGTTTGAGAAGGGAACAAAATACTGATATTGAAGAATTGAAATCGAAAGAATTGTGTTATTACTTAATTGAATGTTGTCCATATGGTGGAGAGTGTCCTTACATACATGGTGATGCATGTGACATTTGTGGCTATGTTTGTCTTCACCCTTATAATGAACAACAACGAATAATCCATAGGGAAAAGTGTCTCAAAGAACTTGAAGACGAAATGGAATTTTCTTTTGCAGTGCAGCGCAGTATGGGGAAAATGTGTGGAATATGTATGGATGTGGTGATTGATAAGGAACGTATATCTGATCGGCGGTTCGGTATCCTTGAAAATTGTAATCACGTATTCTGTTTGAACTGCATTCGGAAATGGAGATCTGCAAAGAAATTTGAAAACCGCCAACATTCAGAAGGCGTGCTAGATCCATTTGTTACCAGAGCCTGTCCAGAATGCAGAAGACCTTCAGATTTTGTCACACCAAGTCCGTTTTGGTTTGAAAATGAAGAAGAAAAGAAAAAACTGATGGAAGATTATAAGAAGAGTTTGAACAAGAGACATTGTAAATATTTCAAACGTGGTGAAGGAACATGCTATTTTGGATCAACTTGCTTTTATCTCCATGCAAACCCAGATGGAACTATTGTAAAATTACCTCCTCCAGCTCGTAGAAGAAGGCGCAATCAAAATATGGAATTAGATTACTTAGAAGAATCTACACTTTGGGATTTCTTTAGAACAAGAGAAGAAAATATATTGATTCATTTAGATTTGGATGAGTTCTTATACAATATGACATTGCCAGATGGTGATGATGTCCCACTATCGTAAGATGTTCCCTTCCATTTCATGCTTTGTTTCAAGATTGCTTAAAATTGAAAAGTTGAACTTTCATCTGTCTTAATTAAATGCTGTTTTCAACCAAAGCCTCTTTTTTTCTGAATGAAGTATATTCTTCTCACATTAAGTGATTCCTTAAAAGTTTTGACTTGCATTAACCATTCTTCATTTTATCTATTTTTATCTCTCATTGATGGGAAAGGGTTTTGCTGTTTTTTTTTTCCCCTTTTTGAAAACTTGATTAAATAGCCTCTTTGGTTTGATTATTGAAAAAATAGTCTTGTATAAAAAAAATCAATATCGCCTAGAAAATCTTGAGTAGCTGGCCACAATAGACTTCTGCTTTCCAATATCACATTAATGTTAGTTTTTATACAGCTGAATGACATATGAAAGATATAGAACACTCAGTGAGTCAATTCTTTTTTTTTAAGCACATTAGTCAAACACTTTTTTAAAAATCAATTGTTATTTTTGAACTCGGGGGGGGGGGGGGGGAGTGGAGGGACTATGCCCCTTTACTTTTGGAAGTGAGTGGGCAAATGCTTTCATACAAGCCATCTATGACTCCCAAAATAAGATCAAAATGCCTTTGAAATTTTACACCTCTAAAAATTTCAACAGTGCAGTTTGTACCATGCACTGGCGGATTTACAGTAGGGGAGACTGCCCCCTCTGTGACTGTCATTTTCTAAAATATAGAATTACTAGCAATTGCTACTAATTTCAATCAAGTATTTTCCACAAATTTAATTTAAATTAAATTTAGACAGTTATTGTAGTCTAGGAGGCGATTCATATTTAAAATATAGGATTAAGGGGGGGGAATTGACTCCCTGCCAACCTACATGACGGAATCTTCAACCACCACCCCCCTTGAATAGACTATAAATTCGCCCCTGGTACCGTGGACCTTTCTTGTGGAAACTTGTAACCATAAAAAATTCAATAACTTCCATGAAAATACAGAAAACATTCAGCGAGTAGTTTTTGCAAGTTTGAATAAGTACAAAATGCTTTACATTTTGACCAATTTTTATTTTTTGGAAAATTTTTGGTGTGACAAAAGTGATAAAATTATCCTGAGTGTGAAAACTTTAAAAAATAGTTTTAAAATTTTTCTCAAGTTTAACATGCGATTGAACATTTTTGTTTTAATAAGTTGAAGTGATATGAGTTAAAAGAGTTCTATAATTTAATAGTAATATATCTGAATTTAAACATTTTATATTTGAAAAGGCTCTAGAAAAACAGTAATCAAATGCTTTTCTACATACCAGTTCTGTAAAAATAGCTCATTCGAATTATTTTCAAGAAATGAAAAATAAACAATATTTTGGTTGCGGGTGAAAATTGCTTCTACATTTGAGCGAAGCATTTGCCTGTTTGGTGATATTTTGATAGTTGAAATTTTAACCCTAACTCCAGTGGATTAACCCTAAACTCCAGTAGATAATGTTCGATCACTTTTATGTTTTTCATTCTCCTAAAATGAGTCTTACCAGTGAAACAGTTAAGTTACTGGATCCAGTTCAGTTCTGTCAAAATAAAGCATTTCCCTGCATGTCAAACATTATGGTACCAAAAAATGTCAAATTATCATGCTGTGGCATAAGTTTCATTGTTGATGACATCAGCATTACGCGATCAGTGAATTCGCTATTATACCGTCGCAGTGTTATTTCTGAAATTATATGTCTTACTGTTGATCTGAGGCGACAATATGCGGATGTAGAGATCCTACTTGTAATAGACTTTGCCGAGAATTGTGTTTTATGTCTCTCAGGATGAAAATCAGGGTTCGTACGGGTTATGGAAAAAAATAAGCAAATTTCAGACCTTGAAAAGTCATGGAAAATTGAAATTTTCATTCAAAATCATGGAAATTTATTTAAAGTCATGGAAAAAAGTCCTGAACTAAGAGAAAGTAACAGTAGCTAAAAGAGCATTAGAAATCTTGAGTGATTTAACAGTATTGCACATATAAAAGCCATTAAAACTGAAAAATTTAACAATCCCAAAAACAACTGAATTTTGAAATCTCATTACATCAACTTCTGTAGCAGCCGCTCATCCTTTTTTTCAAATGTGATTTTATTGCTTGGATATCACTCATTTCGTATTTACCATTATTTTAAACACTTCTTATATTTTATATTCTATAGTAGAGAACTTGCACGTTCTTGATTTTGCCACGCCCACTCAAAAAAAAAAAAAAAAAAAACGCAACTCAATTGCATCCAGGTTCATTTCCATCAGTCGTAAAAACTTAATTACTAAATTTATCAGTTTATCTCAATTTGTTGAAAGTTTTAGAAAATGAAAATCTTTAGTCAGGTGATATAATACAAAAATAGGGGAATTCTAATACTGTAAAACAGTAACGCCCATCATATGGCCTGCAAGACTAATCTATGCAACCCACTACTACGTTCAATGTCAGGGATCCAACACTAAGTTCTGAATTTATTAATTTATATGCATTTGAAAATGTGCAAATAAGTAAACAAGTACATTTGAATCAGACGATTTATTTGCTACTGAATGTTTTTTTAAAAATAAATATCTGGTTTAAAAACATAAGTTTACTGAAGAGTGTAGGTTTGCTTTAAAAAAAGAACCAAAATACTGTCAAATTATGTGGATGATTCAATGCACTGTTGACACTAAAATGCAACTTTTGAAGCAAATTTATTGAAACTTAGTAATGACTCATTTAATCTTTCTCCCATTTATTATCATTCTGCCCTTTTACAAAAAATTTTTAGACATTTAATCATCATTGTATTGCTTTCACTGTATTTTTACTTTACTTAAATTTATATGATAAAGACATAATAATAGTTCATGTTTTTAGGTATACACTGATATTTTTTCAATCATGAGTAAGTACTTTGATGAGGTAGTGGCATTCAAATAGAAGTTTAGCTAATGCTCATTGCCAAAAATTGGCAAGTTTGATATTAAATAGTGTACTATTCTCTCCATGTAAAAAGGTCATGAAAATTTTTATGTAGTCATAAAAAAGTCTTAGAAAAGTCATGGAATTTTTTCATCCATATTGAGTATGAATCCTGGAAAATTTAAAGTGCCGAATGAACTCTGGCGGCTCATGAACTATTTAATAGTTTATATTTTTTCACAAAACTTAAAAAGTTCTTAGGGTTTATTTAAAAAATTATATCCTGTCTATTTTATTTTTCCTTCTTAGAAATATACTTTTAAAAAGCCTTTCTTGTTTTCTAACATCCATTCTTACATTCCTAAGTTCAAAACACTCTAAGTTATCAAAATTAATCTAATCATCATTTGGTAGTTAATTTTGAGAAAGGTGTGAATTTTACAAACTGCTAAATCAAAATGTTTCCACCAATTGATGTTATTGATATAAACAATCCCTGCTCAAACAGGTAACAAATAAAGGAATACCCGTCTTATACAAAAAAAACCTACCGGAATTGAATATTTCCCCATAGTCGCAATGTTAAAGATCCCTGCCTAACCGAATATTTTCCTTGTATAATCGAATAATTCTGATCAG
Organism: Uloborus diversus; assembly: GCF_026930045.1. Classification (NCBI taxonomy): domain Eukaryota; kingdom Metazoa; phylum Arthropoda; class Arachnida; order Araneae; family Uloboridae; genus Uloborus; species Uloborus diversus. The sequence continues at coordinate 141,977,509 of NC_072739.1, forward strand.
CTTGCTTGCAAATATTTTTTGATTTAAAAAAAATAATAAATAAATTAGAAATAAATTAAATATGAAAAAATATTGACGTAAAAATGTGAAGTAACAAATACTTTTTTTCGACAACGGGTGGGAAAAACAACATGCGTATTTGTTCAAAATATTTCCACTATTCTATCAAATTACTTCTGTCTTTATCATTACAAAAAAGAAAGAAAGAAAACTATAGATAGCGCAATTGAGAATTAAATTTAATAACACAAGGAAATATACACATTTTAGACAATTAATTAATGAAAATTAATTGTAAAACATGGTAAATGAGGAGGGGAAAATAGGAGTCAGAAAATGTGTACCCAATAGGCTTTGAACAAGCTGTCCACTATTATGGACTTTTTCAAAAAAAATAATGTACTGACAAAAGATGGCAAAATAAAGATTTCATAGCTCAAGTTGCAAGTTACTTTTTATAGTTTTCATATGTACTTGAAATTAATTATGTCTATTTTGTCCTTTATTTTTCTTATTTCAAAAACTTTTTACCTATAACATTAATTATTCCCTTTATATAGCTATTGATTTATAATTATTATGTTTTAAGACAAATGTTATCAATTTAGAAAGGTAAGTAAATTTTCCCCGCTTAATCGAATAATATTTCTTAGAACCGACGATATTCGATTAAGCGGGGCCGACAGTAATTCTGTCCTGTGTTATACTTTTAGTTTTATGAGAGAAAAGTAGCATAAAATATGTTGAGGCACAATGAATTTAAATTATCTTACAAACTTCTCTTATCAAAGTTGGTGTTTTCATGTGGGATACTGAACACAGGCCCGTCATTTAGAGGGTCAATTGCTCCGTCCCCCAACTTTAAAAAGTTAATGCTTTTGCAAAAAGTGGGTGGGGTTTTTGTTGTTTTCTGAAGAAATTTGTAATTAAGTATACACACTTTGCCCCCTCCCCCCCTAAAAATCGAAAGGACTGGCCCAGCTGAACAATTAAAGAAAAAAAATTGGAATGTAAATATTATAAATTTCTGAATACATCTTTGGTGCAAAATAGTTAAACCCCATCAGACAAAAACTTTTCCCCCCTTAAAAACTGGCTTGTGATTAAAAAAAATAAATAAATAAAAAAGCTGTATTTTTTTAAAATTTAAATTGGATTTTTTTGATTTAAATCAGTTTTTTTAACTTCAAAAATTTGTGGGTATTAATTACTTTACATTTATTAACATAATATATTTCATACGATAGATTGAAAAGCAACTTTTTGGCTATTTTCATTTTATGGCAGTAGATATTTTTTAATAATAGTTAGTTTGAGTATTAGTTTTAGCACAAATGCATGATTCAAATTAAATTTAATGCTTACTCCCCCCCCCCCCCATTACAACCACCAATCCTTCAACTATAATTCTAGGAAACAATAGTACCACACCACCATTTCCTAGAATTATAATTTTCATACTTTTTAGAAAAAAAGATTCGGCAGTTTTCAATGTTTAACAACTTCGAGTCAACAAAAGTTCTGAAATTGATGCAATTGTTCAATTGGGGATGAAGGCAAAAGAAAAAAAAAAAAAACCTTGATAATAAAGCAATCTGAACTAATGAATCCATTCAGCGAACTTTTGAAAATAGGAAAAGCACTTTAAATATTCAATATTTTAACGATTAGATAAGATGGGATTTTGTTTTACACTTTGCAAAACAAGAGGTTTCCATCATCATTTTCATTTTTAGTGTAAAATAATATGTTGAACAATTACTTTTCTTGACTATAACATATTTATCATGGTGTATGAGAAAAACTGCAAATTTTATTTTGTTCTGAAGAACTAATTTTGGAGTAAGGTTTGGTTTCATTGAAGAAAATACACTTTCACACATTGTATATGCTCCCAAACATTGGTATAACTTCTAGCCTAAATTAGGTTGGCAGGAAGTTTGAATCAAACTGTGGAGTGGACATTTTAATAATATTTTCAAGTATGAAACACAAGCTGGTGCGTCTTTTAGTCCATGAAATATAGTATTAAAAACTAATAAAAGTTTTTAAACTTTTCCTTTGATACCTATATTAAATTTAATTATTCAATTTTTTTTCAAAAAGGCTTTGTGGCCACAAAAACTGGTGTTGAGGGCCTCATGCAGTCTGCAACCCACCAGTTGGACACACCTGGTTTAGACATTAACTTTAGAAACAAAAGAAGGTTAAAGCATGTGCTGTAATGGCCTTTAAAACCCATTGAAATCGGTAAGAAGATATTGAAACTGAAAAATTATTCCTTTGTATATTCTCTGCCAAATAAGAAGCCATGTCGGCTTAGTTGGAAACTAGTGGCAAAGCTAAGAATTGGAGTAGTGTTAGTTTTATGGCGGTTAGGTGGTCTGTGCGACTGAACTAACAAAGAGCCCGTCTTGGCTCTTGGCAACTCTGTCGTTTCAAAGGTTTAATTATTCAACAAAAATAATATGAATATGAAGAATTTAAAGCATTTATTCAGACCAAGTGCTTGGCACACATATTTTATTTGAATATTTGGCGCTACTTTTACAGGTATATCTCACAAAAAATATTTTAACATTTTTCATTTTGACAATGAAATGAAATCATACTATGTAAAAATTACAATAAATCATCATTTTTTACATTATAAATAAAAGCGATAGATTTTAATTTCAAGAAAATCAAAATAAAATCATTTCATCTTCACATTGCACTGAGTGTGAATAAACTACATCATCGCCTCAGAGCAACAGTAAGACATCTAATCCAAGGAATAACAGTAAAATATACTGTTGCTTTATGGCGACAATATGTTCATGTGAACTGATAGTTTCTATTGTAAACAGCTGTTACTTCTATTTATAGAGGGTTGTTAAACATCAACCAGTATTGTTACACTTCGTAATTTTAATAAGTACTGCTAGTCAGTTATTATTTCTGCGATATGCAAAGGGTACACATTTCTCCATCTAGTTTTAAATACATGTCTGAATTTCAAATTGAAATTATTAATTATCATTTTATTATGATTTGCTAGATTTTCAATCCCTGTAAGTACATTTTAAGTTTGCATGCATCTCTGTTTATCGTTTAATTTAAAGGCGAGCGCATAATTCGGCTCGGGAGTTAATTTAATAATTTCTTGTAGCAATATTCTTTATTTAGCAAAGAAAATGTATTTTTACAAGTACATTATTGAAATACAGTTATTGTATGACTTTTTATCAGTAACATCAGACTTATAAAACATTTAGAAACATAAATTTAATATCGCAAATTTGACAGATGCTAGAAAATTTGTAACAAACTTTGATTTGTGAGTTAATTTAAAATCTATTTTTTGCTATCAAGTTAAAGCATTGAAGAAACAGAACCTCTCAGAAAATGTAATATTATAAAGAGTTGCATCATATGAATAAATGTTTTGAAAGTTAGAAATATTTAAATTTATTTTCCAAAGCATATTTCAAAAAAAAAAAAAAAAAGTTAAAATATTTTCAATATAAAAAGAGTAGATGAAAATCAAGTTATTGAATAAACGAATTGATATATCAATAAGTACTTTTAAAGCTTAAGTTTTTGAATTTTAGAATATATATTAAAAAAATTACATTAAAAAATGATCATTTTTTGAGCAAAATAAAAGACATATAGCAAATAATTAAATGTATTTCCTTAACAATTAAGGTAAACACACCAGTAGTGACCCCTTCATTTTTTATATTTGAAAAAATAGAATTCCAAATCTCCCAATGGATTCAAAAGTACATCAAACGTGCATGAGGTATTACCTCCTACCCATTGGAATCCTTTGGGAAACCTGGAAAACTATTTTTTTCAAATATAAAACTTGAAGTTGCCACTACTGAAGCACTATTAAGCACTGGCCACTACTGGTGTGTTTACCTTATATGTTTTCTCCTAATACATTGTGCATGGAGTGCTTGTAGGCCACAAAATCTGCTACATAGCAATATCTTTACTTCTACTTTAGTGCAAAAGTTTAAAAAAAAGTTGAGAAAAAGAAATTTTTTATTAAAAACCATAGTTCTGACAAAAACAGGATCGAAAAACATCATGCCTTTGTTAAGTTAGTTTTTATGAGCTTAAAATGATAAAACTATGACAAACATCGTTGACTAGATTTTTTTTTTCTTTGCAAAAATATTTAAAACACTTGATTGGGACACATCCCTTTCACATATTAATGTTTTGTTTAACATAACGCAAATTTTACCTGATAAATGAAAACCTTAAGAAATAGCATTGACCTTAATTATCTGTGCTCTGTCGTAACTTTATTTTTCAAACATTTAAGGGAAAATCTCATTTTAGCTGATCTTAAAATTCACACCCTTTATACAATAACAATGTCAATATTTTAATCAAATTCTTCATGTATATTTTACATCTTTCACATACAAAATGTGCAAATATATTTTTACTGAGTACATGCTGAATGAAACAGTGACCATTTTATATAGCTTAAAATATGATTTTCTGATAGAACACATCCCAAACACAAAAAGCTAACAAGTACATATGACTAGTTTATAAAAGCAAGTAAAATTTACAAATACTTTACTCTAAGTTTTAATAAAACCTTACATGAAAACACACAGTTTTAGCAATTGTTTTTACAATATATAAAATTTAATCAAAAGTAAAAACTTAAGTTTTGAAATATTTCTACTCTAAAAATACATCACATGTTCATATGACAAAATACAGCTTAACTGTATGATTGTAATGTATCAAATAATAATTACCTACGTTTTGTTATACTATGGAGAGCTTTACATTCTTGGGATAATTAAGTAATGAAAATCCATAAAGCAAATACAGTAAAACCTGTAAAGTTGACCACCCTTGTAAGTTGACCACCTCTCTATCTTGACCACCTGTCTATCTTGACCATTAATGTACACCAAATTTGGTTTGGAGTACTGTAAAGAACCCTTTGTAAGTTGGCCACTTGTTTATTTTTTAAAACTTTCTTCAGATATTATTTTATATTTTATTATTTATTTATTTATTTTTTTTTTTTTGATAGCTTTCCAAGAAAATTTTTAATGCTTTTACTAACAGACTAGCATTTTACTAACTAAATAAAACTGCAGCATTAAGCTTATGCTGCTCTTTATTCTCCAAACTTGTTTTTCATTCGTTGTTCTATTTAAGATAGCCTACTCTCTGTTCAAAGAAAATAGGTGTCAGTAGAAAAGTACAAAGTCTTTTCTTTCAGCTGCGATATGTTGTGGCAACACTGGAATTGTGCTAAAGAGCGAGCCCGGATCTATAAATTTTGGGCCCCCTGCAACAAAATATGTAGGGCCTCTCCCTAGTAGCCACCAGTGTCTATTTGTAAAGTTAACAAGTCTTAGTGCTAGTTTTTTTTTTCAATTTCTAGGGCCGTTAGCCCCTTTAAGGACGCGGACCCCCGCACTGCAGCAGATCTGGGCCTGCTAAAGAGTAAAGTTACACATTTATGGTGCAAGGGATTAAGAGATAGGAGATTTTAATTTTGCCTTTCTTAGCTGGGAGAGTCGAGCTTGTTGCTCTTTTTGCTATAAGTTTTATATAAAAAGTCTTCAAAAAGAAAGTTAACTGAACTTGAGATTAATAAAAAGTATGAAATATGAAAATTAATTGACAAGGGAGAAAGCCAGAGAAAATTATCTGGGCACATGTAGAATTTCTAGAATTAATGTTTAATATGGTTGAAAACAAGGGAAAAATGACAAAAATATTTGAATAGTATTTTTAATTAGTGTTTCATAATGTTAAACAATGAAAGTGAGTTGAACAAAAAGAGTAAGGGTGAATTCGTCAAAAAATGGATACATGGTGCAAGAAATGACAAAAAAAAAAAAAAAATCATTACCGCCCTTTATAAGTTGACCACCTGTCTAAGTTGACCGCCAAAGTACTGCACCGCGAGTGGTCAACTTACACAGGTTTCACTGTATATTTTGTTTTTAATTAGTGTTAAAAAAGCTCAATTACATGTACACGGGAATAGCCAGGATTCCCTTTTGAGAGGGACAAGCACAGCAAGACAGTCAATTTTAGTTTGCATTATCCCCGCCCCCACTAGTGCTGGATTACGGAAATGGCTTGAATTAAATTCCTATACCTCCCAAAAAAATAAACATTTTATGCTATTAATTGTCAGATAAAAAGGAAAAACACAGCTTCAACAGAATTTTTTTTAAATTGAAATCCTAAAAATGTAATTTTAAATTAACTTTTGTGACATTAAAGAGGAACAGAGCACGAGGATAAGAGGCTGTTTTCTAGGGAGATGCAGTTGCCTCTCCCTACTTCCCTCTGGCTATGTCCATGTACACAGTTCTTGATGTTTATGTGCTGTTATATATTAATGATTCTGGGAAAAGCATTGGAACTTCACCTACATGTGTATTGATAAAAAGACTTAGCATGAAAATGCGCTTATTAGAAAAGGTTTTCAGAAGGTAGGAAAACGACACCATGCCAATGTTACTAATAGCAGTATTATTTTTTACTAACTACTATTATTATTTACATTAAAGTATTTTGAATCCAAAAAACATAGATACTTGGGCAGGATTGAAAATAATAAAAAAAAACTGGCCACCAGTAGTAGCCAGTTCTTAATAAGAATTCAATTGGATACAAAAATGAACATAGTTTAAATGAATAGATGAAAATGTTCAACAATTATTTATTTTTAATTTGTTGTTATTGAGTACTGAACTAGTAAATTCTGACAATGGTTAACGTATTAAAGACTTTCTAACCTTTTTTTAATTGGAAAAAGGGTGTATAGGGAATTCTGACCTGTGAAGGAATATTTAAGTACAGTTTCATTTTCAGAAACTGATATTTGGTAGATGACATTAATAACATCTTTATTGATATATGCGTAAGTATTAAGAAAAAAACTTGAGAACTTTTATGATTATGCTTCCTTTTTTTTGGGGGGGGGGGGGGAGATAAATTGAAAAGTAACACAGTAAATGAACTCCCTCAACAATTCCAACACTTTCTTGCCCATTTACTTTTGGAATTGAAAAATAGAAGGAAGTGAAAGTGAATGTTGAAATTTCATCCAAGAAAAAAAAAAAACATTTTTCTAATAACTTTACACACTTTTGGCCACTACTATAAATACTGATATGCTAAAATAGTTCAGAAATTTTTCTTTTGTCTAGTAAGAAAACAAATATGAAAATTTTCAGACATCACAGAACAGTTATCAAATTACTTTCTTTAAGCAATTCAATGACAAGAATTTTTTTAAGAATAAATCAACTTTTGAAGCAGTTACACACATTGTCTTATACATATATGATAAAAAAATATAACCATGCACATGAATATATTTACAAGCAAATATATTTCAACTAAAAATATTTTTAAAAATTAGAATATTATAAAATAGTTGAATTCTTAATATGAAAACAATATATATTACATGTATACAAATAATTTGTTGATTCATTCATCTACTTTCGTATAGATGAAACTTTTTGGAAACATGAAAACAGAATTTTTTATTCACTAAGTGCTAATAAAGAATTTATTGTATGGTCTTTATTTCCACCATTGCTTTCCAGAACTGTTCGTATTACATCTTCTTCAATATTTGGAAACATTTCTTTGATCTAAATGTGAAATTAACAAAAATTCAGTCATTAAAAGGAAAGAAATGCAATGAAATTTAACACATGTACTTTGTTAAAAAAAAATACAACATAAAATTTTATTATTGCAAAACAAAATGCCCCTTAGAATAATGGCACTTCAGAACTTAATTAAAAGTGAGCATATTTATGTCTTTCATTTAAAATAATCATGTCTAGAACAATTAGCAATTATGCTCCCCCCTTCTCATTTTGCTCACTACTGGTGGCCATTAAGTTTTTTAGGTATAGAAGCCACTGGCCCCTTAAAAAAGTTGCCCTTTACTATGGACTACTGAGTTTTGTTTCCTGGAAGTCTGAATCAGTTTTTAGTGATCTCGGATCAAAGGACAATCAAAAGGTTTTGAATGCTGTGACAGAATACAGTTTAGACACACACATCTCTAACTAAGAATATTGAGTGCAAATTTAATGCAAATAAAAGCACTTGCTTTATATACATAAATACATAAGTATATTACCTGTTTTAAATCTTCTTCTGATATTTCAATTGGCTGTTGTGAACTTACATTAGATGCATCAATTCTTGAAGGCTGAGTATTTGGCAAAGAACCAGGTTGATATTCTGTAATGAAGTATACACAGCATATACTTTCTAAAACATGTAGCTGTTACAAAAATTATAAATTTACAATCATAAATTACTTTAGAATCCTTGTAAGCATAAAAATTGCTTGTGAATCACTACTTCTAAAATAACTTACAGTTACTAAAAAAAAAACTGAGTGGTGCAAGAGCCCATGGGGTCAAGGGCTCTGCGGTGCAAAAGCAGATGTTTCAGCAAAGTAGTCAGTTGAACACTGAACCCCCAGTGTTTAGTTCCCAAGCATGCTTGGTACTCATTTGATCGACCCATTGAAGAGATGAAACTACGAGTAGACCATGCAGAACCCGGGTCTGCGGTGTGAAAGCTTGAAGTGGCATTAGTTCGGGGCTGTAATGGTGGGGGGGGGGGGGGGGCCTCCACGTTGAGCCTGGGTGTAATGCTAAATCCTACCTTTCACTCCTAACGGATGCTTGATCAGATCTGTATCGGTTCAGCAGCTTTGGGATGGTAAATTAAGCAGGCGATGGGTGACACTGGACCAGATCTTATATCTGAATCCATAGTCTCTAAAGTTGCATGTGGTCAAGAACAGTTCTAACAGGGACTAAAGTGCATTCACATACCCCATAAAGGGAATTCCGTTTCATCCAAAAAAGGATTGGTACGGTGCATTCGCCCCATTTTGTACCACTAAGTCACTGGGCTTCGTCACTTAGTTAACCATCTATGTTACATTATTCATCCAAACAATAAAATATACTCTCTTTAACTCAAATTTTAAACTATTTCCTTTACATTTAAGTACAGTAAAACCCCTCAAATGCAGACACAAAGGAGATAATTTTTTTTTTTTTTTTTTGTATGCAATAGAAGGATGCCTGCAGGATAGGGATTTAATAAAGTTATTTACCTTAGAATCAGGGAATTAAAAATTGTGCGCATAAGGGGGGTGTCCATTAGAAGGGGTTTTACTGTATACTGAGAAAATGTGATGACTTATGACAAACTCTACTTAAACAACTTATGAAGACTTCCGATGCAGTGAATAATCTTAGCATCTGTTATAATAGTAAAGACATGTAACATTGCAAAAGATGAGTCTTTGTTTTTTTTTTCCCTTCTTGCATATTGGATCCCTAAAATCAGAAGTGCTATCAATTCCTTTTTCACTAAATACTTATTACTGTTGTCACTAATGACTTTTCCATCAAAGAGCAAGTTTGAACATTTGGGAGCACATAAAAATAAAACATTTGAAAAATATAAATATCTTACAAACCAAAATTATGATAATATTTTATCCAGAATTAATGTTAATGCCACCTCATTACTCAGAATCCTTATATATATAATAGCCAAAATCACTGATCGAGTAACACTCTGAGGAAACCAGCAATGAAGTTATTTTTAAAATGAATTACTTCACAATAGAGAATGTTCATTGAATTTTGTGTACATTTTTACGAGAAAATAGCCGAGATTCTTGATATTTTTTTTCCTACTGTTGCCAATTTATTGTAACCAAAAAGAGTTAATGTACTTCAACCTCGCTGAATAATGAAGCAATTGTTCAAAGTTATGCGACCTGAAATTTCAACGATAAAAATATTCTCAAACAGGCAGTTGCTTCACTCAAATGAAGAAGCAATTTTGACCGGTCATACCTTGACGGGCAATTTTCTAGAATATATATTTAGTTAGAGAAAACAACTTACAATTAAAATTTTTTTTGAAAAACTACCAGCGACCTTTTGTAGCAAGTTCTAATATCTTCATCACAAGTAAGAAACAATTTTTTTAACGTTCTAAATAAAGCAAGCACTCATAATCTTTTGCTTAAATATTTTTTACACCAGTAAAGAGCAGAATGGAACAGAACAGAAACATATTTCAGTCTACCAATTTAAAAAGAACAACTTTCAAGAAAGGCATTGCAGAACTAGAGTTGCAACTCACAAGGGCAAAAAGTTTATTTTCTTGCTTACTCCAATTGTCCTCCTAGAATTTACTATGCAATATAATATAATTACCTGTACTGCCATCTGTCTTCACAGAAGAGTTATAGGGCATAACAGTAACTATCTGCTGGGGATGATACAACAAGGTTCCACTTGGTATCGGCTGAAACATTATAACACACAAATGTATTTCACTACTTTTTTTTTAAAGGAATTTATTTACATACTCACAAACATACAATAAACACTCTACAAAGAAAGATGTCAATCAGTTTTAAATCATGCCAGCACTGAGAGCAAGACAGGAAAAAAAAAAAAAAAAAAACTCATAAGTATTCTAGGTTTGAAAGAAAAGGGAATATTAACTTGTTATTTTCTTTCAGTTGCGGCTCAAAAATTAGCACTTGGGAAAATCCCATTTTGATAACTTCATCAAAAAGTGCACAAAACCCCAACAAAAACTTATAAACGAGTTAGATTTTTGCTTCATTGCATGAACTTGATGAATAACATGGACTCCATTTTCATAAAATGCAATAAAATTTTGAGCCTTTCCCCAGAAACATTACTTAAATACAGTAAACTCCTGAATATCCCCAGAATTGGGTGGCACTGTAACCACAGATAAACAAATTAGAAGATAATCGGCAAATTTGGGAAAAACAATGCTAGTGTATGCAACAGCTTAACAAAAATAATAACACTTGCATACATTTAAACTACAGCTAAAGTTATCTACATTTGGTTAATGCAACAAAACATTCATTTCAGCGAAATTAATTTTCAGTCACAATTTCATTGCCATTATATTGCTTGAATTACACTACAATGAAATTTTCTTTACAACGAACAATATTTGTGATCTCTTAAATTTCGTTCAAACGGTTTGTAACTGTCAGGGTTGCCACTCCATTTTGTTAAAAAAAATTCCCTGAGTTTTCCCTGTATGAATATGCAGCATTATAAACGAGAAAACACTCATATTTGAAAAAGAACAATATTCTAATACTTTCAAAAAACAAACATTCTATAAAAATAATAGGAAAAAGAAGAATTTATTATAACCGAAACCATAGCATGGCGATTGAATTTATTAAACATTTTATTTAAAAAAAAGACTTCTCTTATACCATTCATTACTTGGACTTGATAAGATAAAAATTGCAAAAGTAAGCAGAACAATAAGTATTGATACCTAATTTCATGCTCGCTAAATTAAATTGGCATAAAATTCAAGACTCATGTCAAATAAAACACTAAATTTTTGCTTACATGATAGGTATTTTAATATTTACTTATACACAGAGAAAAAAAAAGAAAAAAAACTTTAAGAAAATTACCATTTTCTACTTTATTCATGATTTTTTCTAAAAATTATTATTACTATTATTATCATTTGGTAGTTTATATATATCTGAGTATTGATTTTTGTAACTTCAAATTAAAAAACTTATAAAATTCCCTGGATTTTCCCTGTTTTTTTTATGGCTGATTTTTGAGCTCCCTATATCTTCTCTGTTTCTTCAGGTTTCCCAGGCAACCTGGACTGTAAAATTTTTTGGCTTAGTAACAGACATTGGCGGATTAACAATGTTGCAAATGGGCCCCAAAAGGAATACAAAAATGTATATGATAAATGTCTTACATAATTCTACGGTAGACAAAGGGGCTCCAAAAATCTATTGCCACAGGCCCTCAAACCTATTAATCCATAACAGAGAAACCTTATGAAAAATGTCCATTACTAAGCAAAAGAAAATAATCCACTTAGGCCCAATCAGGAAGGAGTTATTAATTGAACTCACTTGACAAGTGATGACAAGCTTAATAGAACCTTCTTTTCCTTCACCAAGTTTTCCAGATAGTTCAATCCATTCATTTGTACTCTGACCTTGAAGTACTGGGTCTGGAATTTCATAATCTGTCCATGCAATTTTCTCGTCCAAAGAAAAAGCACACTGGAAGTTATTTTTGAATTATAATCAGGAAATATCAGTTTTGAGTATGGGCTAACCACAAATGACGTCACTCTTTCAAGGGGAGGTTGGTTTGTGGAAGTGTTGAAGTTTGAGACAAGGGGGAGGGAGGGGGCTCCAAAAAGTAGGATATCAAACATTTTTCATGATAGTATGTTTATAAAAAACAGCAAGACGTGTGCCGTGTGGGGAGGGGGAGCTTAAAAAAGCACGACATCATTTATGGACAGCCCCTTATTTAAAATATTTAAAAATTATCATTCTGCATAAAAGATAAAAACAGCAACAAAGAAAACTATCAAAGACAAATGCACCAGTCTGAAATTTATAGTGTGGCTTTGCTAAGTTAACATATGACCTCACAATTCTGTGTAAACGGGACATGTTATTAGCACATATTTGTGTATAAATAATTTTTCAAAACTACTAAAAAAGTTTCCCAACACATTTCATCCCCAATGACCTTTCCCTATTACCTCAAAAAGAGGTAAACATTGTCAAGTTCATAGCTCAAATTAGAGACAATATATATATTTCTCACAAAGGTGGCTACAAAATTACATTTTAAAATCTCAAACTTCCTATTTGTTATAGAAACCAGACTTTCAATGATGCTATAATTTTCGTCCTTTCAGAGAAACAGACGCAGTGCAAACCGATTTTTAAGGACAAAGCGAGGGCTTAGGGTCACACAAACGTAACTACATTTTTGAGCAATCACGATTGCTTATTGTTCTCATTTGACTGTTTTGATGTTCCTATGAATTTATTTTCCCACCGCCTCCCTCTGCAGCACGATCCGTCGACCGTCCTCACAATAGCTGCTTCTCTAGCGAAAACAGTCTACAGGTTTACGTCCATATCCTACACACATACGGATACATACACACACACACACACTCATTCCTGCACACAGACAAATACACACGCACACACCACACTCATTCCTGCACACAGACAAATACACACGCACACACTCATGCCTGCACACAGACACACATGCATACATTACACATATCTATACACACACACTCATGCCTCGACACAAACACTATCGCAATTGATCAAGGTTAGCCTTTAAGCGGTGGGCGGAAGGAAAAGTTCAAAAAATAAAATAGAATAGATGGAACACCAAAAATGATTTTAATACAGTCCGATTTGTAAAGCTTGTTATTTGAAGTTGTAAATATTTGTTAATATATTGAATTTTTTTGTTTAGATAGTACTGTGAATTATCTTTAGTCGATTTTAATAACTCTCTATGCAGTTAAAGATGCAAACGCCCAGAAAAAATCGGCAAATGGTAAGATTTTTACATACCATTTCAATTTGAAGATACTGATTAGTACAAACACACACGCCTACATACTTACACACTCGTGATTGCAAAAAACATAATTTGAATTCAAAATGCCATAATTCAAATTAATTTATCTCTCCCCCCCCCCTGTTACTTTTGGGTGCAGGCATATCAGACTTCAACCTATTTAAGAATCACAAGAGTGTATGTCCATCTGGCTCAAGTTCTGATTTTTGCATTCGAATCTAGGTACAATGTTTATCTTGTTTAAAGGAACACAATCGTTACGGATATGGTTTTGTATCACTAACAAACTGAGACAAGTTTAGTTATGTTTGTGTGATCCCAAGCCATCAAAATGTAAATTAAGTTTTTTATTCAATATCCATAAGTTGAGCTATATCCAGTGGGGCTGTGTAAGAGGCCATTTGGCCTTTACCAGACCTAGTACACTCCCTGACAAGGCATCGGTCTTTCATGTGCCATCATTAATGCGCTGATGTATGACATAAGTAGTTTTGGTGCCCAGTTTCCAGCAGATGGAGGCACAAGGGCTCTCTTGTTTCAAAACTGCACTAGAAATTTAATTTTGCTGAGGGAATCCAAAGCCAAACGTATACCCAAGGGATCTTTTACATGCCACTTAATTATACAACATGGTCCCTGATGATTTTTCTGCATCTTGAAAATCTACCAACTAGTCACCTTAGGTGAGAACCCGGGTCCAAAGCATAGAAGGCCAGCGCCTTACCATCACGCCACCAGCCGGCTTATATTTCATATCATATGAATTACAATAATTACCACCAAATAAGCATCCTTAAAATAAAATAATACAAACATTAAACAGAAACCTGAATTATAGTTTTACTTTTTAAAAAAAGAGAGCGAGAGACATGGAAGGAAGAAAGCAAGAAAACAGCAAAACTGATACTTTTCAAAACTTTTAAATATTTTATTATTGAACAGCTATAAAATAGGAAAATATACCTTTCAGTACTTACTTCATCATATATTTCTATGTGAATGCAAGTATCATTTGCAAAGTAAAAGCTAAAAGAAAATAAATTAATTTAGCAAGAAAATGTAATAAAGTGAAGAATTAACAGCAAAAAAAAAAAAAATCTCTACCAGTAGTATTAAATGGAATAAGAGACTTCTATTGAAGAACTAAATTTTCTTCAATAGAACAAATGTTCTATTGAAGAACATTTAACGGGTTCTGCCCCTGGAAAAGTTTGGAGCTTCTAAACTATAGTATAAAATTTTTCATATGGAATATAAATTATTTAAAAAACTTTATTTTCATTTGAAAAATGTGACTGGAGAATGATATATAAGATATGGGAAGTTTTTACAGTTTCCAACATGCATTTGACACATCATGTCAATCACCTGACCTAGGGCAGACATTTTACGAAATTCAAAAAACCTTACTTTACAAATTCAAATTTTAATTAATTTCCTTTTTTTGCCTTTTTTTCTTTTAATAACTTTTTTTACAAAATATTTAATTCCTTTTCATACTTTTATTCTCATTGTTTCTTTGTTTTTCAGATGGAAAATAAGTTAAAATCAAAACAGAATTTTCTATTAAAAATAAATGTTATTGAAAATTAAGTTCAGTTTTTATTTTTAGAAATGACCAAATTATGCACAGGGGTACCCCGAACTTAAAATTTGGGAGGAAGGAGGAAGAAATTCAATTTGTAGATTGGAACTCCAAATTTTGCCAAATGATAAAATACAAGAATACAAACATTTAATGAAAAGGGACTTTCAGGCATTTTAAGATTGCAACATCGCAGTTATCTCTCTAAATTTGCCGATTCGTCAGACAAAATTTGCAGAGTAAGAAAATTTTTGAGAGGTCTCCCATCAGGGTGCCCCTGTAAATAAATTTCATTATGGAGTAAAAGCAATACATTTTAGCCCTATTCACTCTGCTTTCACATGAGAAGAATAGTGACAACTTCAGTTATAAATTAGAAAGAATTTATTAGAAAATAAATGCACCAGATAGAGGACTATTAATAACACTTACCAGTGAAAACTTTTGTCCCATCGGGGATTTCTGGCACCATTATAATCAGTATTTGTTTCATAGACTGTTTGTCCAATCCTTAATCGCACATATGGATCCATACGAGCTATACCGTAATTTTTATTTAGCTTTGCCTAAAAAATTTACAAACAGGACTGAATTCATTATTCTGATAAAACAGCATTTAAGAAATAAGAATACACAAAATCAGTTTTGTAATAAGCAAAAATATGCCTAAAAGTAACTAATTTTTTGTAAAATGTAGCCAAAAAATTAGAACTATTTACTAAGTTTTCAGAAACACCCAGGGCCGGCTCCAGCAGTTCTGCCGCCCTAGGTGATATTGAAAAGTGCCCCCCCCCCGCCATTGAATGATAATAATAGTGATATAAAATAATAACATATTAATGAAATAAAAATAATAGTAAAGAGCTTAAAATTAAAGTGAGTTTCTAGTTAAATTCCAAATTGGGTTTTGCATATATCCAAGTACTGGTAAACACTTTAACTCGTATTTTTCAACATTAAAGCAGAGCATCTTAACTGACTGCACTGAAACATATGTTAATATTTTCAAAAGACGTTTAAATCACGCAATTTGCAGCTCTAAAACTAAATTGAGCTTCTTGTTAAAATCCGAACTATGTTTTGCATACATCCAAGCACTGGTACACTATAAATTATTTTTTCTAGCATTGTTGAAGTGAATCTTATGGTGCTGAAGCAGATATTTATGCTAAAAAAATGTGTACCCAGGAGCCAGGTGTGGAAACACCACTCAAATGAATCTGCTCTAGCCAGGGGGCGGCTCCAGGGGCCCTGCACTGACTTGTATTTAAAAACTTTTTTCCCAATTTTTTTTACACCTTTTTAGAACAAGTTTGACTTATTTGAAACCTCTGTTAAACCCGGGGCACCGTTATAAATGTAACAAAAGGTCAGGCCCCAAGTTTCTGGTTGTAGGCAGTGTAGGCTGACATGGCCAATCGTTGACCCCGAAGATTAATTCCATATGTTGTTTTCGAGGGGAGGGGGAGTATTATTTGCCTTGAAATTTGACAGTTAGATGGTTTCTAAAACAGGAATTCTCAACCTCTGCTCCAGAGGATGGGCAACGGCCTGCGAAAAATGCAACCGCATCTGGGTTATTTTTACATGGCTGCGTTAAAAGCATTTTCTTATTAAGCTATATTTATAGTAGAATTTTATATGATGTTTTTGCATTAATTTTGTGATAACTCTTTATAATTTTATGGGTTTTTTTTTTCTCTCAAATGTTTATTTACTAACGTATTAATAATTACAACAATTAGGGAGGAGTTCGGAAGAATTTAACTGCAAGAAAAATAGGACAGCTGCATTTATAAACAGAAATAAAACGTGAAAAATTATTTCCATCTTGTCCAGTAGGTGCTGCAGACGCAGTCAAGAGAGAGTCTAAAGCTGCTACAGCTACCGGACTAGCTAGAAATTAATTTTTCTCATTTCTTTTCGGCTTATTAATGCAGCTGTCCCATTTCTCCTGACTCCCCACCCCTCTATCGCACTTGTCTCTAAATTAACGAATGTTGTTATCTGACCTGGATTTACCTATAAGCTAAACAAGTTATAGCTTAGAGATCCTGCTTTGTTGGGGACCTCCAACTCCCGAAAAACTACATGATTCGTTCCTAAAAATGAAAAGTTTGAAAAAAAAAACCTTTCATTTTCAAGTGCTTGAAAACCTTGAACATTTGGAAAATGTAATTACAAACCTTGAATTTTAAAATTCCTAACAAATATGAGGGGAAGGGGGGAGACCAAACTGTGCCTAATTCAGCTCTCTCTTGTGTGTGCCACTGCTTCTACTGCATAATGTTTGTCTGTTTGGCACAATAAAAAAAAATTGCAATCCCTCTATTTCTTTTTTCGCTTTCCACACCACTTGTATTCGAATTTCTTCATTTGTAAAAGAGTGAAACTTATAAAAAGTTTTTGTTTGCATCATGTTATATAAGGCCCCAGAACACAGAATTTTATTATGCCTATTTTTCAAAATCCCGAACCCCCTCAAACTAAGAATACTCTATATCGCATTTAAGGTGATCTTTTAGTCACTCTCCCGATACTCCCCTTCCTCCAAAGTCAATGATAAAATGTATAAATGTGGGGATAATATTGAGTAAAAAATGTTCAGTTAATTTTAACTAGGTACAATTAGAATTAAATTTAATATACAATCGTTTTATTTATAAATTAAACGGGGTGCACACCAGGTGGAAGGCGTGGTTGAAATTGAGCAGTTGAAATCTTTAAGAGGCTGTTTCTAGAGTTTTTTCTCACGTTTCTGAAAGGTCTTGTTTGGGGGGGGGGGGGTTACACTACTCTTGCAATCAACATCCGGCCGCCACTGGCTCTGCAGACTATTAGTATGAAAGAATTTATGGAAACAAATTAAAATAATGATTGTCACTTGATGAATACTGAAAAAATATCAATTCATTAGGAGAAATCAATGAGATATTAGCTTCAACTCTATTTTTACTTTCTTCTATATCTAATATATAGAAGAAAGTATTGGATTCGTGCAAATTTTCGAATTTCGAATTTTGACGGATTCGAACGTTTTGAGGTGTGCTGAGTCCATTTCGACCATTTTTGGAAAATGTCTGTCTGTCTGTATGTGTGTGTGTGTGTGTGTATGTGTGTCACGTCTGTGTGTGACCAGTTTTTTGTGGCCGCTCTACAACAAAAACTACCGCATGAAATCGAACGAAATTTAGTACACATATGTGCCCCTATGTGAACTTGTGCCCATTAGTTTTTGGCGCGAATTCCTCCAAGGGGGGTGGAGCAATAGGACGTTTTTCGAGTTACGCGTGCTTGCTATTCCTCAGGAAGTAACTGGCGGAATCAAACAAAATTTGGTCCATATGTTGGTATTAACAGGAACAGGTGCTGATTCAATTTTGGTGTCAATAACTCAAACGGGGGTTGAGCTATAGAACGTTTTTTGTCGTCAATTGTGACTGCTGTATCTCAAGAAATAACGAATGGAATCAAACAAAAATTTTTTGACAAGTAGCCCTTAGTGGGTATAAGGGCTGATTTTATTTTGGTGTCAACAGCTAAAAAGGGGGTAGCGCAATCACTCGTTCTTTTTTTCCATTTTGAGTGCCCTATCTCAAGAAGTAATGCTACGTTCTGGTTGAAATTTGGAATATATGTGAATCCATATGTAAACAGGCTTTGGTTCAATTTTGACGCCGATCGCTCCAAGAGGTGTTGATTTTTTTTTTTTTTTTGCGAATAAAAATATTTTTATTAATGCAACAATAAGAAAGATGAATCGTAATAGATTGTCGTCTGCGTATTTCTCGTGATTTTAATTGTATGGAAATGATAGGAAATATTATCTCAATGATTTAAAATTTTTAACTGTTGCCATCTTATGTTTGTTAACAAATAAAATATTTGTAATTAATTCAAGCAAGGCTTTTAAAATAATTTTCAATTTTCGCTCTTTGCTTTGCTTTTGCAATAATTCAGACATTGGGATAGTCGTCAAGTTTTTGCATGTGCAATTTTGTTTTTGTTGGGAATATTGCTTCCTCGTCAAGCATGGGGAGGGATCAGGAAAAAAAGAAAAATATAGAAGAAAGTTTCGTGATGGCCACAACATACTAGTTTTGAAAATATTTCAGTAAATACATTAAAAAAGAGCAAATATGGAAATAATTATTTTCGTTAAATTACACTGCTTTTTTCAATGATAAATGCAATGATAAATGTCATTGTTCTGGTTAGAACTCATCAGTCTCTGCATGTGTTAATCGAGTTGTCTGATGTATTGCATGTACCTAATAATTTTACTTAATGTTATGTTAAATGGAAGTGCATATACATTTCAAAAAAGGTGTAGGATGAAAACTAACACAATAGAAATAAAAGAAATATATTTTAAATTAGCATAAAGTAAAAATAAATAACAGTTAAAAAATTTTTAACTAAATCTGCGATAAGAATCTTAACCAAATATTTGGAATTGAACCAAGTATGATATTCGGGGTGTACTTTAATATATAAGTAAAACACTGTGAATGGATACTGAATTAAATATTTTTAGAAATGTTATTGAAATTACATCAAACATTAGTAAACATAGACTTCTCAAATAAGCTGCATTTAGATAAAAACACACAACATATAGCAGTAATTATAAGCGTAAGTACAAAAAAATTTCAAACTGGGGGACAAGCAGCATACATTTTTGAGCAGCATCAAGAACTTGGAAAGTAGCTGCATAAAAAAATTGAACGTGTAAGACTTTTCAAACAGCACAATAAGTAAAAACAAATAAAAAAAGAAATAACATTTAATTGCACAAATTGCAGATTACTACAAATACATGCTTGCGGCAACAAGGAACACCTTTTTCAATGCAAAATAAGTGAGCTTATGGGTCAATTTGTGCATTTAAACATTATTTCGTTTTTTAGTTTTCTAGCACAAAGTTATAATTTATTCAATTTCAATACAATGAGGATTTATATTAACCAATTAAATGTAGCAGAGGTAAACTGCTGCTCAACCCACAAGAAAATAGAAACGTATCATATAATATTAATGTTTTCTCCATTGTTAACCTTTTATATTTTTTATCCTTTTTTAAAAGCTATAAAATAATAAGAATTATTTCAAACCTCAACTACAGTAATGGTTATTCGTCCAGCAACAGGTGATGCAAGTGTACTTCCAGACAATTGTTGTTGAAGTGCTAAAGCAGCTTGTTCATCCAATGCTAATTGTTGTTCGGCAGAAATTGGGGAAACTCTGAGAAAGTCCGAAGGAAGTTCACCAATCATTACCTGTCAAATAAATAGTTGCATAAAATCAGTCCACCAATAAACATTCAGAAGTGATAATAACAGATCCATTTTCTTGAAATCGTTACGATAGACATATTTATACCTGCTTTCGCCTTTCTTCTCTTTTATCAGTAAGCTGATTACTGTGAGAATTACAAGAGGCCATATTTGCGGCAATATGAAAGTAAACAAACATGAACTAAAGCTACAAGATTCACATCTTACTAGAGAAATCAGCTTTTGGAAAACGGATAATGAATCAAATTGGATTTATAAATTTGTTCTTATCTTGACAGCTCGAAACGAGCGAATGACGAAACTAAAAAAAATTTTTTTTTGCAAAACAAAACATAAATATTGCATGAGAAACCCACTGCCAGATTTGCAATCTAAAATCTAAAAAAATATTCGTCATAAAGCATTTTAATGCATTTATTGGAGATAGGATTTTAATAATGAATGATTTTTAGATTTTTTTTTTCAGTTTCAATATGCCTTCAATTATATATATTTGCAATAAACTTTTTGTTAAGCCAGACTTCTCCTCTCCTGCCACTATGGAAATAAGGTTACGAGTGGCAACATTTTCCAGAAATTCTATCATATGACTTTTCGTTTCTCCTCTGTGTTTTGCGCTTGAATTTCCTATTTTGTTTCGAGAAATAA
Source organism: Uloborus diversus (assembly GCF_026930045.1). NCBI lineage: Eukaryota > Metazoa > Arthropoda > Arachnida > Araneae > Uloboridae > Uloborus > Uloborus diversus. The sequence continues at coordinate 141,998,538 of NC_072739.1, forward strand.
ACAGAAATAAAAAGCCTTCAAAATGTCTCTAAGCGACGCAGATGTACAAAAACAAGTATGAGTCCTTTTTTTACCCAATGAAAATTCGTACATCTCATTTTATGGTCATATATTTTGTGGAGACTTTTATATAAACATAATTTCCTTTGCTATTTTCTGGGGTCGAGCATCACTGGTTGACCGTACAATTCCTATAACTCATGTTCTCTATTGTGAAAAAAAAAAGAAAATATTAAATCTTTTCGGGAAAACCATTAAATATAAATGAAAATATTAGTTTGTGTGCATTTTGTGTCTCTTTTAAACTGCTTGCCCTGAGTAGTTTGCTACTACTATAGTTGTACCATTACAGGTTACAGGGACATAATTTTGTATGTTTAATTTTAATTTATTCTGAAGTTATTATTCGTCATGTAACAGTAAAGTTCCATGTTCAACAATGCAGTCTTCCTATTTAGGTGTCCTTTGAGCTTCGGGGTTGTCCACAATTAAATGATGTATTGCTTTAAGGGCAGGGGGTGGAAACAATAAGTGTGACATCACACATACTTTTATAACATTATGTTTATGAAAAATAACATGGCAGCATGACAAGGGGAGGAGATACGGTGAAATGTGAAACTTTAACCATGGGTAATAATAAATTTTTTCAACACATTTTACCAATATCTAACATGTTAAAAAAAATGACATTATTCGTGGACTGCTTTTTTATTTTCAGTACTCGGCATCCTCCATTGATTATGGTCTTGACATTAAATGTATGTCCAGTTTTGAAAGCATCATGTATGTCCCCCAACACCACCTTAATACTAAATGCCTTTCGCATTGGCATCAAAAAAGTGAACTGCTCATATATGGTATAATACCCAAAACAGCAGTACCATCCAATGACCATCCAAGGATGGCGTTGCTATGGCAAAGGAACCAAATCATTCAATAAATTTTCAATGCCTAAATTAACGTTTAAAAAATCGAACCATTGTTAATCCCTCTGCTATTAATTTTGAAGAACTCTAATAGATGGCAGTAAAAGTCTGTTTCTTCTTCAAAACGGAATCCCAGTTAAATTATATAAACTAAGGATTGTGGAAAAAATGCTAGGCTACTAAAACATGACATATTCATGGGTGAAACTTTTCCGGGACTACTCCAATAGTCCTTTTTTTTTTTTTTGTGACAAATCCCGAAACTATTGCTAGTGAAACTAAGTTTATTATTAATTATTTGTAAGTGAAAACCGCACATAGTTAAAGATAATTAACACTAATCATTTAACACTTTTAAATAATGAGAGGTAGAATGTATTATAAATGCTTATTCACCTCTAATAACTATCCAGAATACTAGTTTTTTCTAGAAAATGGCTGAAATTTTTCTTCTACTTTGAAAAAGAATAAATAAAAAATGCATTGAAGAAATATTACTTCTAACGCACTTACATAAATACGAAAAAATTTTGAGTTTTTAAAAACATCTATCTGACGGGACTAGAGTTAATTTTTTGTACAATATTTTTGTGATGGATTAATTTTAGTTGCTATTGGTTTTCTGTGTGTTTTATTCTAATCATATATTGATTCATATTTAACTATTCCAAATTTTTTACTCATTACTTAAATATTTTATAACAGAAAAATTCAGGTAGTTATCGATATTAATCCAGGGTGGCGACAGATCAGGGAAAAGTCAGGGAACTTTATCACTCGAGGAAATATCAGGGAATTTTGAAAAGATAACATAAAATCAGGGAAAATTGATAAAATGAGTTTTTTTTCCCTTGAAAAATGAATTACTTTGATTCCCTACGAATTTTCCGCCAATTATTTGTTTTAAAAAAGTAAAATTAATGAGGTGCGATTATACAGTGCCGTATATTTGTGCATCTTTTTTCCTCAAGGTCAAAGTATTCAATCTAAGTATGAGCTTCCTAAGATTGCGGCTGTGTCTGTAAAGTTGTTTATTTTACCTAGCTTGAATTTTCCTTTCACACATTCCATGCTACATAAAATAAACAACCCTACAGGCAAAGAGGAAGCCGTCATTAATGACTTGGCTCCCTTGCCTTTGCTCATTGTCTTGAAGTAATTAGCATACTATTATCACGATTTCAAGAACAAAATCTTTGTTTTTTAAATTAATGCTGAAAAAATCATAAAAGTTATCACTTGGCATTTTTAATTTAATTGCTAAAATTGAATTTTGACTGAAAATCAAATTTGCTTTTTTGCCATGGTATTATTCACTGTCACTTTATATTACACGAAGGGTTTTTTTTTAAATTCAGATTTTAAAACTATTTCATTTTAAAACCATGTACACATAAGTTTTGAAATTAATAATTGTTTTTGCATTTCAGTGTTGTTTTTTACTAAAGTAATCTAAGATTTTTTTTTCGACAACTCATGAAATCGTTTGAAATTGAGTTGTGGACATAAGTAAATATTTTTATTATTTTTTAATAGTTAAAATGCTGTATTCGTTCAAAAAAACCTAAGTCCTTGATTAGAAAATAGCTCAATATGACCGGTTGTTGAAAGATTTCAATTTCTTTTACATAAATATATCTATTCTGCTGTGTGCAGGTCTTGGGCAGTAACTGCACATTTTTATTTTTATTTATTTATTTTTATTTATTTTATTTATTTATTTATTTATTTTTTATTTATTTTTTTTGCATTTTTCTCATCTATTGTATTTTATCTTTATTGTACATATTTGCTTATTTGGTTTCCGCTGAAAAAAAAGCGAAAAAAAAAATGTCTAATTCCAACATTTTCCTTTTGTTACTCCTGAATCCACCACACATTTCTTCAAATATAGTGTTCACTCTAGAAAAAAAAGGGCAGGGTGCTGGCCTTTGAAAGAGGCACATTTTGAAAAAAGGGCACTATTTCAAAGAGGTGTCCCGCCCCCACCCAAGACCAATGATGCACCACTCAAAAAGTACTGAGCACCCCTCCCCCCCTAAAAAAAATTAAGAGGAGAAATAACACTTAAAACACCTTGCAAAAATTCAAACATTCTAGTCTGCACCATGACCCCCCTCCCCCCTTGATCGCCATCACCACTGACTTTAGTGTTAAAAATGATTTCATACAGAAAACGCACTTGTCTTCAGAATAGGGTTAGCTCAACCCCCCTCCCCCCCACACACAAATGCCAACTAAGCTAAGCACATTTTCCACGCTCTATAAGAACATTTAGCTAATGCTGAAACTTGGCTTTGTGTGTTTTACAACATTTTTCAGGCCACAATTTTAACTACCTATTAAAAAAAAAAAATTCTAGGCATTTCAAAACCCTTTGAATTTTAATTTAAAAAGAACAATATTTAATTACTGATCTCCCCTTCCTACCAAAGAAACTGCTTAGTAATGTGCATTGTGCCATTAAGTATTTTAGTAGACATAAAAATTGTGATGAGTGTAAATTCTCCTTTTTTAAATATATTACACTTCAAATAGAATAATTAACTTAAAATATTGTGTGCAGTGCTTCAAGAATGCAGTGGTAGCAAGTTGCAAAACTAAAAAGACTTTATTTGAGCTCTATTTCTTAGTCTTGGAGTTCAAATTCATAACACAAATGTGTTGGCAGATGTATGCGCTCCTAAATGCAATGCATAAGCAGCTTGGGCCAAGCTAAGATTTTTAGCTCAGACAATTTTTGTGAAAATTTAATATTTCGGCATTTTAATTTTGTGATTTTTTTTAAATCAATTGTATAATATTAATTTATAAAAGAAAAAGAAACAGTGCAAGATTATTTTAGTCAGAAAAAAGCACAAGTATGTCAAAAGTATGCTTTTTATTATGTTATTTTTATTATGTTATAATAATAAAAATATTTAGCAAAAAGGAAAGAATTGAATGAAAGCCCTGTCAATGCGATGTTTCCATTTCAAACGGTTTTTGGGGGGGGGGGGCTGGGGGGGGATTAAAAATCCAAGATATTAAAAAAATACATTTTAGCCCAGTAAGCTTTGAACTATGTTCTTCTTAGGAAACAATCAGAAAGTTAACTTTCCAGAAACAGATGTGAAAAGATTGCTACACAATCAATAGCAATGCGCTAAAATTAGCTAAGCCTAATTTCCACGTGCAGACGAAAAACGGATACAAAGGGCTGAAATGTTAGGAAAATGCCCTATTCCCTCTCTCATTGTTGATTCTCAGAAGATCAGGAATGAAACAAAGATCTCTCCCTTTCCAGAAGACCCTACTCTTTCTCACAACCATTCAAAAACCCACCCTCAGTAGGAGGGAAGAACATGCCTTTGTTTCCTACTGATAGGCCTGTTTGAATTCTGAGAATCTCATCCCCTCTTTGCCTAGGTATTTGCTTCCCCTTTTGTTTATGGGGCCGTTTTCAGGGTGAAATTCTGAGAACAAGGATAAGACATGGGCGTTTTTGCAGACGATCGATGGACAAATAAATTTGCCCCGATATCGCGGCAGGTCGAAACGATGGTTGAGGCATCTTTTTAGAAACACATGGTGCAATTTCTTATTTTTTGAAAAGGGCGGGGCGCATTCTGCTGATATGGAAAAGGGCAGGGCGCATTCTGCTGATATGGAAAAGGGCAGGGCGCTGCGCCCTTCAAAAACGGCCTAGCGGGAACACTACAAATATCTCTAAAACTAATTTCTGCCGATATTGCCGTTTACCTGCACACAGCAGTATTATTTACATAGGTAAAACTACATTACTTCTATACTTTAACTATCACTTGTTATTCTTGCAGCAACAATTATACTACTTGAAAATTCAGTTCAAGATTATTCCTATTTAAATTTTTTAGTTTTATCTTGATTAGATATGTCTTTAAGAGTGGTTTTAATAATTTCTTAGAATTCTTATGTTAACTGGTTCCTGCACGTAAAATATTTGTTTTAGATTTCCTATAATATTTCTCTGTCGATAATTTAATATACAATTTTTACCAAAAAAGGAGCATCTTTTCAAAATATATCTTTAATTAACAGCTTAAACCGTTTTAAACACTACATTTTATTTAATATGCAATGCTTTTCAAGTAGGACAAAGAAAGGAAACCATTATCATTGGTAACATAAATCAGGGAAATTTGATGAACTTAATCAGAGAAAAGTCAGGGAACTTTTTTTTCCAGTTCCTGTCGCCACCCTGTAATCACAAAAACATCTTAGTAATTTGTAGTTGTTTATTCAACAAAATCACGCTTGATGACCTATTTCTGTAATAATTTGCTTCTTTAAAAAGTTCTATTTTCTTCTTTGTTAGATCAACCATATGATGGCTTTCATTGAGCAAGAAGCCAATGAAAAAGTTGAAGAAATTGATGCTAAGGTATGTGTTGAAGTTTAGTTATATATAAATCTTGCATGATGCAAAATTCAATGAAAATGAAGTTTCAGTTTGTCAAAGGAAATTTTGTATTCTTTTAAAAAAAAATTTCAGAGTTTTAGATTATAAGCATGTTTATGTAAAATGTATGTATATTTGCAAGAGTGCCAGGAGGGGAGGGGGGTAATAGTTTTGACTGCACCATTGAAATTTTTAGGAAGGGTTGGATTCTACATGTTTTTTTGTTTGTTTCATTTTAATGGGGAGTATTGTTCTTAGGGGTACTGCAAAGCATTTGAGGGAGATGCCATCAACAGTGGGGAGAGGGCGGCATCTGTTGCTTAAATAACTATCTCAACTTTGTATATGATAGATGTACAGGGTGTGTTCACAAAGCTTTAAGACTGGTCTTGGATTACAAATTTTTTCAAACATTTTTGTGCAGCAAGCTTCGAGTTATTACCCTTGGCATAACACATTGTTGCCAGTGGCGGATACACCCGGCGGGCAACCGGGCATTTGCCCGGTGGGCCGGTCATTTTTCGGGCCGATCCGTTGCCCTGTCTACAAACAGTAAAATGTAAATAACGCTGCGTAAATTCTCTAGCTTCAATCCCTCTTCATGCATGGGCTTGAGCCGCGGATGGAGGGTGCAAGGCCGTCGCTAAGGGTGCCGCGGGGGTGCTACACCAGCCCAGTTTTTCAGAAATGGGGCCGCCAATTTCATTTTAGTAATGCAATAAAAAACAAGGGCAAGTATTTAAAGTTAAAATACTTTTGTCCATTTTTCAAATTCATCTATGAATTGCAATTCTCATTTACTTTACTTATGAATGGCAATTCACAATTGTTATGAATTGTAGTTCATAACAATTTCGATAAAAGTGAAGAAAAGTATTTTTTCAACAAAGCTGTAACAGAAAATACAATCTTAAAACACAATTTGGAGCATCCAAAATTCTGTATTATAAAGATTATTAAAGTAAAGACCTTCTAAACGTGCGTTTCTAACATTGTTTTTGCGAAAAATAAAATATTCAGTTTCTCTCACTCAATATCCCTCGAAGGGTTTAAACCCACGGTTAAAGACCCTTGAATTTAAAAAATGATTATGTAAAAAACTATGACTCTCAAGGGCCGCCGATACACCGACATTTTCTACCATTTACCTCTCTTATTTTTTTTAAATGAAAAATATCATCCTGAAAATCAGAGTTATGTATATAGAAAAATACACAGGCCCCAGAAATATGGTTTAACTAGAAGAAAAATTAAAATGTTGCGAGAGAGATAAAATATTGAAATTAATAGTCACACCAGTAGTTCTAAGTGTTTGAACGTAAAAATCGTGTATGAATTAAAAATTGAAACAAAACTTTATCAAGAGGTGAAGAAGGAATGATATTCAAAATAAAATAGAGTGAAAAAAAAGACCAAAGATCGTTAAGATTATTTAAGGTCACCAAAGCACCAGATCAGTTCAAGAAAAGTTTTTTTTTACCTGGGGCCGCAGATAGCTTGCATTTCAAGCAAATAAAAACACTAGGCTGGAAATGGAAAATTTTATTGTGGAGAATCTAAATGTAAATGATTTTGAAAGAGAACACTGTTGGAGGGTGTTTCATATTTTTTATCAATAAAATAAATAAAAGAAGATTGGGACGTAGCCAAAAGGGGGGAAGAGAGGGATCAAAAAGCAGTGTCGAAAAAATTTCGGTGGTCCATTAAGTATCTCCTTCCCATTATCGTCTAAAATTATTTTTTTTGGGCTTCAATCTCAAAAAAAAAAAAGAGAGGAAAACACCCAAATGCCCACTTTGCCCATAACATCAGAAGATTTTTTGACATGTTCCCAAAAATTAAAGTAAAACCTCAAATTTAAATCTAAACACCACACACCAAGCAATTTTTGTAACTGGCCATAGTCCTTTCCCTATCGATCTACTTCGTTTCTCACTTTCAGATTCTGTATCATGTAAAAGTCCATGTCATGGTGTCATGGACTAACAGGTACACCAGACCTTTATATCTTCCATTGTCCATAACCTCATCTTTCCGCATTAAATATTACCCCTCTAATTTCTCTTTCCGAAGTTATGGTTGTTTACCGGGTGAAAGCCCTCGATCCTCTCCTCTTAGTAACTATATGAAAGATCGTTTATAACTCCGTTTTTGAATCTACAGCATCGAAAAATTTCAAAGACCCCTCCCCCTTCGTCATCATCAGTAAAGCACGTCAGAAATCTCGTTTTTAATGCTTCAATTTCGAAAAAAATCCAAGGAGAGCCTCGCCATAGCTCCTCCTCCTAAAATTATCAAAGATCGGTAAAAGTTTCGTTTTTGGAACTTAACTTTTGAATAACTGTCGATGTCCTAGTTTTTATCGAAAAAAAAAAAAAAAAAAAGCTTACACAATTACCTTTTTAAGATTTCACTTTCAAAAAACAAAAAAATTCTTGGTGGATATTGCTCGAATCTCTCCTTTCCCACCCAAAATCGTTTAAAACTGCGTTTTCAGAGCTAATATTTTGAAATTTTCCCGGACCCCATCTTCCTAACATAATTGAAGGTAATATATAAATGCAAGTACAGTTTCATTTCCAAAAAATTGCCGGAAGAGAAGAGGGCCTTCGAGCCTCCGCTCTCCCTAACATCACCAGAGATCATTTAAAATTGCGTTTTTAGGATTACAGTTTGAAAAATTTTCGGGGGAGAGACCCCAGGATCTCATATTTCTGGCTCAATGTTAAACTTACAATTAAGTTTCTAATGCTAATATTTAATAACTCCCATATGCAAGAAAATCAATCTACTCCCTATCTCTCTCTGTATTGATACATGTGTTTGAAAAAATTAAGGGGTCGCACACACACACCCCTCACATCCCTAATAACCTCCCTATTCTAACTGAAGTAATGTTAGAAGATATCATTACGAAAATAATCAATACAGCACCAGGCAACTTAAAAATACTTGAATAGATGATTACCATCACTTTTTTTTTTTTCAAAGGTTTAGCTTATCTTGTATCAATTGTTTACCATTAAAACACAGAAAAGAATCCCATCTGTTAAATTTTGTTTAAAAGAAAGTATTTAATTTTTTTGAATAGTTTCCTCATATTTAATTCATGTTGTTTCGCAATCATTTTTGCAAAAAATAGTATCTATAGAAGCTATGGGGCCGCGACATCCCTTTATGCCAGGGCCAATTTCTTTAACCAATCCGCCACTGATTGTTGCCAACATTTTTTCCATTGTTCATAGGCTTCCGGGAATTCTTAGTGCGCAAGTCTGTTAAAGGGACCTTGTCAAAACTACCTACATCTCTAAAATTGTGTCAAATCGATTCCCTTTCATATATTTCTTAACCTGGTAGAGCAGAAAACAGTCACTGAGAGCAAGGTTTGAGCTGTTGACTCCGTGCGACAGTATGCCACAAGCCCCCGAATATGCCGCTTTGAACTTAGCCAAAACTAAAAGTACAAAAATGTTTAATAAATTTTATATTCTCAGATCAGTCTTAAAACATTGTGAACACACCTACACGACCTACAGGCTTGCTGGCAAATGATTCATGCCTTTTCAAATCTAATTATACGCAGAACTGGGTGGCATGGCAACCACGGATGATTTACAAAATAGGTAAAAAATCGATACTGACATTTAAAATAGCTCTAGATGATCAATAACACAACTTTCACATACATTCAAACTGTAGCTAAAAACAATAATAATGCAGGAAAAAAAGATATTAAAAAAGTTATGTTAGAGCTAAAAAAGATTGCATATTATTGCAAATGGATTATGCACATGCTCAGGGCCTGATTACCACACAGGCCTACTAAGCCTGGACCTGGACCCCATCTTCCTCGGGGACCCTGAATTTTTCATGTGTTTTTGTGAAAATAATAAAAATTAATGATTTATTAATTGAAAACATACTTCTTTTAAATAATGCTGAACATTATTTTGTCTTGATTTCAAGTGATAGAATAGAGGCTCCAAAGCATTATGGGCCTTGTTCCTCACTTTTAGTTAGTCAAGCCCTGCCCATGCTCCAGTAAATCGTACAAACAGGTTATCTGAAACCAATAAAACTAGGTTACACCAAAAACGTATAGGGTAAGGGACATTTTCAAAGTAAATTTGTCAGATCACTTGTTTACCCAAATATGAAATCTAGATATAAAAATCAGTAAGTAATGTAGATTTAATGCCATAAATAGTGCAGATCTAAAAACCAGGTTTCAACTATTAGTGTAGATATAAATCTGCAAGAAGTGTAGATGTAGAAATCAGGCTTCAACTAGTTGGGTTTTGGTGACCTTGAAAGGTTTGGTGCTATTGGAAAGGAGAAAGGAAGAACAAAATGGGAATGCCTGAAAATAGACTTAGTGCTTGTTGAGTTAAATTGCATTTATTTTCAGTAAATCATCACCAGCGGGGGGGGGGGGGACTTTTTTTTTTAAGTTGAAGACAGTAGATAAGTGCCGACAGTTAATTGTGATTTTACCATGGTGCCCCCCCCCCCAAGAGCAAGGATGCACCCCTCTAAATATTTTAAAGAGTCCCCAAAAGCAAGACCCCCCCCCCCCCCCTCCCAATTTCAATGCCGCAGTCTGTGCCATGACCCCCCTCCCCTGAGTGGGCATCCCCTGAGTTTACTGTATTCAAAAGTAGCCCACCTGTAATTGGAGAGTAAACGAAGCTTCGGCCAGGCCAAAATAGTGAACTGTGATTCAGTTTATAAAACTTTCTGATGTGAATCTTCTTTTTTTTTTAACAGTTATTATTTTTTAAATACTGTTATACATAATTATACCTAAAAAACATCGAGCAAATTTATATTTAATTTAAAAATTTGTGTGTATTGAACTAGAAACTGTAGAGCCCAAACTACTTAAAAGGCCCTCAAATGGCAAAAATTGTTTTATCCAATAGCTAAAACTGTAAAGTTTGAATACAGGGATCCTAAAAAAATTATTTGGCCTTGGGCCTCCTGATATCTCAATGGACCCTGATAATGTTATATTGTATTTGAATGTTTATAAGAAATAAATGGAATCATACAAAATAAATAAGGCACATTTCTTTTTTTTTTTAAATGAAGTTTTAAAAAAATGTATAAAACATTCTTTAAACATTAAGTTAAAAACTTATTAAAAAATGTCATTTAATTGCCTAGGCAAATATGTAAGTAATAGGGGAAGAGGGATTCTTAAGGAATTTATGATTGATGTTATTTAATACCTGCCAACTTGTATGCATTAGGTGTAAAATTTATGCAGTTTAGCTATTATTACACTTTATTCGCCAATCATAACTTTTTATGCATTTCAAAATCGAAGCAAAACTATGGAATAATATATATAGTCTTTGCATTACATTTTTTGCTCATTAAGTACTTTCAATGTCCTAAAATTGCTTTTACTATGCTTTTTTTTAAAATCAAATTAATAATTTTTCAGGCAGAAGAAGAGTTTAATATTGAAAAAGGAAAATTAGTTCAAGAACAAAGGTTGAAAATAATGGAGTATTATGACAAAAAGGAAAAACAAGTTGAACTTGCAAGAAAAATGTAAGAAAGAAATTATAAAGATGAAAATAGAATTTTGATTCGTTCTTATTTCTTAAAATTGCTCTAATTGTTAAATATTAATTTCAGTCAGAGTTCTAATCAGCATAATCAAGCTAGGTTGAAAGTTTTGAAGAAAAGAGAAGATCACATAAAGGTATTCGCTAATTATCTCTCAAAAATTTGTTTTAAGTGGAATGACCTCAATTTCCTGCCAAAAATTGTCTTTCAGATATTTGCTGTAGTTGTACTTTGTTTAAAATATAATTAGTTGCCATTTATTATTTTTAACTTTAATGAATTCATTCCTGTAAGAAATGGTTAAATTTTATACTAAACCCATTTCCATCAAAATAAATATTTCGGTTTATGAATTTAAGGGAAGTCAATAATGATTTTAACAACTTTTTGTTTTTGTTAAGTGCTGAAATTAGTTTGCAATTTACATTTAATATTGCAAAATATATGAAACAATGGCGTACCTAGCATGTGGGACACCCGAGGGGTAATTTGTGGTGTTGCCCCCCCCCCTTCTTCCCCCTACAGGTGCAAAACAAAATAAAGGCTTTTAATGTTCTATGTAAACGTAATAACATGAAATTCATACAATTTTATGAAACAACAAAATTTTTGTTATAGCAAAATTTTAAGAGTATAAATCAGATGATTCAATTTTATTTTGAGAAATGGATGTTTCTTCTCGAAAAATTGCATCCTGTGAGTTATAAAATATACCCGACAGAAGTCATGGAAGATTTCAAAACTCTAAACATAACAGATAGCCTATACAAATGCAATAAAGTTGAAGTACTTAAAGTTATTCTTTTCTCATAGTAGTCAAACAAAATTATGTCATGTCATCAAATTAATGTTTAAAGAAACTGCTCAAAATTAATTTTTGTGGAATGTATATTTGTCAAAGAAATTAAACTTCAGTAGAGGAAACCATTATAATGTTTGAAAATAAACTTGGCTTTTATTTACAATCTTTGTCTTTTAAATTTGAACTATTTTTTAGTCTTGTAAATTCTTTTTTACTTTCTTTCATATTGTTAGGATGTCTTAGATGAGGCAAAAAAACAGCTTCACAGTAAAACTCGAGATACTGCACGGTACCAGGAAGTCTTGAGGAAACTGATACTGCAGGTAATTATTTATAAATACTTGTAATTTTTCTAGCATTAAATTATTGTGCAGAAATATATATTTTATTGATTCCATTTATTTTAATTGGTTCACTTCATTTAAATTTACAATAAACCACTAGTTCTGAACATATGAAATTTTTCAGAGAATTATGCTATTTATATTACCAGGTTGAGTCAAAAGTTTTTTCGTATTTGACCTGTCTTGAATTGGCAGGCCTGAATGTAACATATGCAAATTACAGTTCCTGAGCAGCTGATCTAAAATGGTAAAGCAGAGTTTGACCTTGGTAATCCCAGGGTTCATAGTCCTCCTATATCTCCTGTAATTTCACAATTTGTCAGATATTCTCCTATATTTTCTCAGTAACTCCTTTTTTTTTGTCAGATGTTAAATGCTACCCAAAAATTCAAAAACCTTTGATCCATTTTTTCTTTCTCCCCTGCATTGTGCACTCTTACACTTTTAATGTTGGCAAGAGCGTCCATATGCCCACTTCCTTGCTTTTAGTATTTTTCTTTGCAAAAATGTAAAAAGATTTCTTCTCCAGCCATTAATGAATAAGTTATTAAAAGCATCAAACATTTAAATCTCAATTAAGTTTTTTGCCCAATTAAAAAAGTAAATGCGATTTGGCCTAGTTCGGTCATGGGTTCTAATAAAGGCCAACTCTGGACAAGGATTGCTTCATGCATAGTTAAAGACAAAAAAAATGCCAAAAAGAACTATCAAATTTGAAAAACAAAAAATTAAATTCTTTAATATCAATATAAAGAAACATTAAACTACATTTGCTAACCTCCAAAACATTACCAAAATTTAATGGAATTTTCATGGAAAAGAGGAAGATCAATCGAGACATGTGATAATTCACAATTCCCTGTTTTTTTTTGTTTGTTTTTTTCCACTCCTGAGCACAGTTTGTGCACATATGAGCAGCATATGCAACACAGGATCATATTCTCCCCCCCCCCTCCAATACTTTGGTATCATGTTATAAGGACACCAGTGTGCTAATAAGGTGAACTATGGCGAGATTGGACAACAATGAACTTTTCCAGGCAATCAAATCATGGGAAAAAATAATGGAGCATAACTTTTGATTATTCAAGGGAGGAGAGCCATAAAAAGCTGTATTGACCAAAAAGACTATATGAGAGAGAAATGTTTAACATTGATTGGGAAAAAAATTAAATTCATCACCATAATGGCTTAAACTTAAAACGGACCGCCAAGTTTTTTTAAATCAATGTCTGACCAGCAATCCAGTTGCGTATTAGATTTAGTTTTGCCTTGTTAAAACCACCACTTCTCTGCTTCACAAACATTGCCAAAAATATTATGTAATTGTAAATAAAATTACTGATTTTTAAGTGATGCAACAAATAATAAAATATTGCTGTCTCGCAAGCTATTGCGCAAGTTTCATTGTTGATGACGTCAGCGTTACTCGATCAGTGAATTGGCTATTATCTATATCGTCATCAGAGCAACAGTAGGACATCTTACTGTTATTTCTGAGATTAGACATCTTACTGCTGCTCTGAGGCCACAATATGAGGATTTCACAAATTTTTAAAGCAACACAAATGCAAGACATACGGATAGACCAGCTTTCACTGTAAATGCTGAAAAATGTAAAGAAGATCTTGGGTTGAGTTGCAACTTTTTAGCAGATATGTATTTTTATTTCTGCTTGGCTCGTCTTTGGAATATTTTTGTAATTTGCTATGTATTTCCAGTTTGTTTACAAAGAAATATATGAATATTTGTTTACATTACCACGTTGAAAATATTCTGCTTGGATTGAACTTATCCCCAGAGCAAGAGAAACACATCTAATCCCAAGAATTACACTAAGATATCCTACTGTTGCTCTGGGGCGACGTTATATTGTACATAGAAATGTAAATGAAGCTAAATGCTTTTTAGAGTTACAGTGATATTTATCGTGCAGTTGATTGTTTAAGCTAAATTTATCGACTGAATACATTTACCAAACTTCATTGCCATCAGTTTAATTGTCTCTGTCATTTTCTGATCAAAGTATTTAAGATTGATTAAAAGATTTCAGACTCACAATACTAAAAGGCAGAAAATGCAGTTACCCCTCATTATGTTGCGCTTTTCGGGGGACAAAGGAAAAGAGCAATATATCCGAAAGCGCGATGACATTAAAATATGTCATTAAAAATAGTTATAAGTCCAATACACAAGTAAATTAGCATTTGTTCTTTTTGACATAATTTTCTAACGGTTTCGATGTAGTTCACGAATGTACTATCATACCTATTGAAATTTAAACAAGATTGAAATTTAAGTAAATTTTCACTGTCAGAAAGTTAAAAACATCAAATGGCAAATGAAGACAATCTTTCTGAGCTACCGCGAGATAAGAGTGAGCATTCAAATACCCTCTTATTCCTAATAGACTTTCTTTTCCGTTTGACTTGCTGTAGAAAGGATGTGAAAAGTAAAAGTAACCACATTGTTTACCGAAAACCTTTTTGCCCCGCCAGATCATTCTTCATTTCTTTGATGCAAGTCCCGGTTTGTGCAACCAAGCACAAATCTTGTCTGTACTAAAAGAAGGGCCTATGTTCTCTTCTACATGGACTAGTATGACGCTTGATGCCTTTCACTCGTTGTAAAGGCTCGTTGTAAAGGCAATGTATCAATACAAAAGAAAATGTCAAGTAGTTTACAGACTTTTTTAAACTGAAATATACTGTCCGGATATGTACATTTGGATGACAGGAAGGGCTGCTGCTTTTCCAGTGAATTCAGAAGAATAGCTTCCTTTTGTTCATTGACAAAATAAAGAAGAAAGAGACCTTCTCTGAGCAATACCATATGTTTTCAGAAATGGTTTCAAACTTAAAGCAAAGTTTTTTTTTTCTTATTTTAGGCTTTAATAGCTCGGGAGACAGAAGAAAAGAGCGATATATCCGAATGAGCGATGCAACGAGGGGCTACTGTATTTAATAAAATTAAAATGTTTTAATATACATCGTTTTTAAAATTAACTAAAAAGTATAAAATAATTTCTTTAAGCTTCTTGTTGATATAAAGCCCCATACAGATTGTCGGAAAAATTTGACTGTGCACTTTTAACTGCTATCAAAATATTTGTAAGCTTTAAAAGGAAAAACAAGTGGCGCATGCATTACATAACTATAAGTAAAGGATAGCTATCAATGAGAAATTATGCCTCAGTTTATTCTATTTGCAGAGCGATAGTTAAATTCTGAATGCATCAATCTGTTGTGTGCACTTCATATTTTCCTTTTAAAGCTTGCAAGTATTTTGATAGCTGTGAAAAAAATCACATTCAGAAATTTTCCAGACAATCTGTAAGTAATACTGCATGCATTACATAACTATAAGTAAAGGATAGCTATCAATGAGAAATTATGCCTCAGTTTATTCTATTTGCAGAGCGATAGTTAAATTCTGAATGCATCAATCTGTTGTGTGCACTTCATATTTTCCTTTTAAAGCTTGCAAGTATTTTGATAGCTGTGAAAAAAATCACATTCAGAAATTTTCCAGACAATCTGTAAGTAATACTGAATCTGCATGAAGCTAAGAGAAATTATTTTATACCTTTTTAGTTAACTTTGAAAACACTTTATATTAAAACCATTTTATTTCATTAGTTAGTGAACATATCCTCAATTAGACATTTGTCAAATTGAACATTATATGGCTTAATTGTAGTTTGAGTTTGTCTGTGATCTTTGTAAGCTATTTAAAAACAATACCTTTTATTACTAATTGCTAAATGTTTGATCATTGTACAGATTTCCTACATAGATTTTTTTTTTTTTTTTGTGAGATTATAGAATAAAAGATTTTGACTTAGTGGTTCGAACCGTGAATTAAATCAGTGATACTCAACCTGTGGCCCGTGGGATATTTTTGAGTAGCCTGGTTTAGAAGTCAAAGAACTTGAAACATCAAAATTTAATTTAATTTTTTATAGGTATACCTTATTCAGCCATGACCCCCCTCCCCCCCCTTAGGCTATTACTTGCATCTTGGTTTTGTCCCCCCCCCCCCCAAAAAAAAAAAGACGGCATGTTAGTTGAATTTACCTCGACATTCTCAAGGAAACACTTTTATTTTCATTTTTTATGAGAAAAAAAGTTGCCATATGTATCTGGTGCAAAAGAAAAAAAGGTCCTACTTGTTTTAAAACATAAAAACTTTCCAACTCTTTTACACAGTTCCATGATAAGACTTATGTAAATTTTTATTATTTTTGTTTTTAATCAATAGGCAGTTTACCAACTTCTTGAAACCAATGTTCTCATCAAATGTCGAAAGCAAGATGTTGATTTAGCGGAGAAGACGCTAAAATCTATAGCACAAGAATATGAAGGTCAAGTTGGAAAACCAGTTAAAATTACAATTGATAAAGAGAACTATTTGTCTCCTGAATGGTGAGCTCTGATTTTTTTGAACTACATTTCAATAGGCATTAATTCAGTTACAAAAATGTATGTCTGGCATTTTATAAATTGAATATCTTTACTAATAATGAAGCTGAAAGTCTGTGTCTGTAGGATGTCTGTTACACAAGGCCTAGACCGTTCGGCCGATTTTCATGAAATTTGGCACAGAATTAGTTCGTAGCATAGGGGTGAGCACCTCTAAGCAATTTTTCAAAAATTCGATTTTGTTCTTTTTCTATTCCAATTTTAAGAACATTTTACCCAGCAAATTATCATAACCTGGCTAAGCAAATTATCATAACATGGTCGAGTCAATTATCATAATGTGTATGAGCAAATTACCATAACATGGGCAAGCAAATGAACATAGCAAATCATCCATTATTTATAAATATACATTCGAACCAAATGACCTTTTAATTTTCCACTACTGGTAAAGCTGTGCGGGTGCCGCTAATATAGTATAAAAGCAATGTATTAAAATCAAATTATGGCATCTTTGTGTGCTCACTAGTTGATAAAAATTCTGACATTTATATCAAATCCCTTGTTAAGTAAAAAAAAATGTAATAATTCATTTTCCAACCATTATAGTCACATTTTTACTGAGATCAATCTCTGAACATTTTGAGCTAATTTTCTTCATATGTACTACTAGTACAAAGTTTTAACTTTCTTATTTTTCAGGGGTGTCCATTAGGGTGTCCCGTCCATATATGAGAAAAAAAAAATTTGAGCTACACTATCACAAGAGGTGTCAAAATTTGCGAAATTTTTCACAGATCACGAAAAAGGTAAAAAAAAATGGAATTGCCTGTCATCTTGAGGGCTCTACCGCTCTTTGAAGTTTTGCATATTTTACATTTTTGACATACCTAAACGATATGATTTAAAAAATACAAAAATAAAGTTTAGAAAGCATTTTATTTAAGAAACTAATGAAACAAAGCACAAGAAAAAAAAATAAACAAACTACAGTTTATAATTAATGACAAAAGTTTAGAATTTAAACTTATTTTTGTGTCCAAAATTTGGCATTTCTGCTCGAGATTGCAACTTGGTTCTAACGAAGCCATCTCTAGAAGTAGCGTTAGTAACACTTTGTGAAGCCTGTGTTATTAGTTTAACACATCTTTCCACAGATTGTGAGTGGCAAGGAAAGTCAACGATTTCCAAGCTATTATCTTTTGCCATAATTTGAAGGTTCTCGTTAGAAATATGTCGAAGAACCGGTGGTGCTGTAACCTGACACTCTTGCCAGACAATTATTTCCGTATAATCTTTAGCAGAGAAGTTAATTTTTGGTGTTTTAAATATTCTGCGTTTAATGCTACTTTCAGCCTCTCTAGCTTTTTTTATTCTTCGTAATGCTAACTCCCGAATGTGCTCCCTATCATCAAACAACATACTGACTAGCAGGTTTTCTGGGTGCGCAAAAAAAGCATTTCTTTCGATAACAGAATACACAACAGATTTCAAGTTTTCGGGTAAAAATTGAGAGTACGCAATCATTTGAAAAAGATGTTTGGCTGCTTCCTTAAAACCCTTCAAGCGGCCGTGACGTAAAATTCCTTCACCCAGCGATGTATCGAAGAGCGGTCGTGTCGAAAAATTTCGCCATGAATATTCTTCCATAGAATTTTACGCCGCGGCCGTTCTCGAAGCAGAATATTCAAGGCCAAATTTTTCGACACGGCCGCTTTTCAATACATCGCTGGGTGAAGGAATTTTACGTCACGGCCGCTTGAAGGGTTAAAAGATGACTTTTGCTTGATTAAGAACCAAACTGGAGCGTACACTTTAACCACGTAGTTAACAAGTAATCGCAAATTTTCTGTTGAATTAAGAGTACCTACATAAAGTCTGAGTATACGATTAGCAGAAGTAAGCCATCTTGAGTGCGCCATTTTTCCAGGTTGGCGATTTGCCAGCTCAGGACTACAGAAACCAGTTAATACAGCTTGACAAATCTTATAAAGATATTTTTGATCCGTGCTTAGTTCATCAACCACATTTTTCGGCAAATTAGGCAAATTACCATCCACCGCGCAAAAAGACAATGTCATTTTATTTTCACAATCAGCTAACTGTTTTCCAACAGGTCCGGAATATTCTTTAGGACCCAAAGTGCAACCATCTAAGGTCAAGAATAAATGACGAAGGGGTAATTCGTTGGCATGAAGCATACACACACACCATTGCAATGGTCTTTCCAAATACTCCTCTAAATATTGAATCACGCCACCCTTCCAACCGGTGTTTATTGCAGTTTCGTCACATCCAACGCAAATCACGTCTTCTAAATTCAAGCATTGACCTTCTAATAGAGCTGTAATCGAAGTTACAATTGCCTTTGCAGTGCCACGACTTGGCGTTGTGTGTCCCAAATAAATTGATCCGGGTTCTGCTAAAATTGAGATGTGCTCTTCTAAAATTTCTTTGCGATGGTAACGAGCTCCTATTTTCTCATTTATCAGAGTCTTGTCTTTACGTCCATCAAAGTAAATGCTTTTTATAACAATACTTCCAATATCTTTGGAAGCTTCTTTCCGAGCTTTAGCTACAGCTCTGTGGATTTTGTTTTTATCAACAACTAGAGTTAAATCTTCTTTTGAAACCAAGCCGACATCAGCTAAAACTGCAGAAGCAACAGCAGCAGCAGATCGCGTCGACAAACCGTATCTATCACAGACCTTAGCAACTGTTGGCAAGATCAGTGTATTCCTATTTATCGTTGAAGTTGATGGTGTCCCTGTAGAGGCCGTATTCGTCTCTGTTATGGGATACGTTTCTGGAGAAAATTCACGCATTGAATCGTCATCAAAATTTGCTGAGACAGAATCGTTATTTTCAGTAGAAGACTTTTTTGCTGCCCTTTAAAGTTTTCTCTGCTGTTGTTTCATTAATCTAGCTGTTTCTTTCTTATCGACACCTCTTATCACCATTTTCCTGTCATTTCTTTGATCCAACAAGAAACTTCTCTCATTGATGGGAACTTTTTTAGGTTTTAAACACGAACAAGACTCAAATACAGGGCACTTACAAGCCGCAACGTCGAAGAGCTTCTCAGATGACTCTAAAAAGCACTTCAGTTTATTTTCAAAACTATCACTTCGTTTGCTTCTGGGGTATCGTTTCAAATTGACGTACTTTTCGAAATAGAATTTTAATAATTGAATTACTCGTTCCTTAGTTACGATTGGAATTGAAGCTTTTGTCCAAATACTGTTGATTTTTTCAGAAACAATTGTATATATATCTGAACTGGAAGGGTCCTTTCCATTATGCATACATTTCTGTTCGCTCCTGACAAATCAAATAAATTTTATGACGTCTTTTACAGTAGGTATCGTTCATCGGTTCGTATCGTTCATCGTTCGTTCGGTAGGCTGCCAATCATCAAGTTCCTTGTAGGGTCCCAGTATAGCACAAGTAGTCTCACTACGTCTCGAACTCATTACTTAAAACTAACAGAATCGGCATATAACACTAACAATTGCAACTGTACTTTTATAGCATTAAAATTACTTTGGCTACGAAGAAAACACCCGTGAGTCAAGCCAAGAAAGCCCTCGAAACAAGTAAAAGGAATTAGCAAGTTGAAACCAAACAAAGTCGAAGTCGTCAGTAACATATTGTTGCATGGAAATCGAGACGTGGCGCCAAGCTTCGTGGACGATTCTACTGCGGAAATGGGGGTTATTCCCATATAGGCATTTACAGTAGTAATCACCATATGTTTATTTTTTTTTCTGTTCGTGTTGATATTACGAATCACGATCTTCTTATTTCAGCTGTCGAGCTTTTATTTCACAGTAAATTTATAACTTTATTCACAGTACTTCTTTTTCAGTTGCCATAAAAATGACAATTTTTCAAAACTTTGACGATCGGTAGAGCCCTGAAGATATAGTTTTATTCTATTTTTTAAATTATTTTTGTAATTTACGATCGATTTCGCAAATTTTGAGAGGTCTTGCATTAAGAAAAACGGAAAAAAAAAATTTCGGGACACCCTAGTGTCCATTCATTTCCTTAACCTTACAGCAATGGCACCCCCCCCCCCCCTTCCCCCAAATTCTACAAAGACCCCCGAAAATGAGCTGGCCCAAACAGATAAAAATACTTTTCACCCACCCCTTAAAAAATTTCAGTCAAGCAGTCTATGCGCCCCCCCCCCCTCTCTTCCCTCTCTGGTGTGTACCCATGTATTTTGTCTATTTCAACCCAAAAGGGATAGGATACACAATGGGATTCACTCACCACACGTACCATCTGGGGCTTCTACCAATTTATCTTCAGTTACAGGGGTACAGTAAGTTACCGACTGCTAAATACCCAAGCTTTGCCTTCAATTTACGAGTCAAACCGCACCATGCTGCAGACATTCACTAGTGAGATAAATTTACTTTACCAGTTTGTTGGCACTCTCAGCTTCAATGAAATGACATCTGCCTCCAGCTCGGTTGTTCACTAATCCAGATTGATGAGTTCTAATAAGAACAAAGCTGCAGTCTCTGGATGTGTTGACTGGGCTGCCTGGTATATTGCATGTAGTTCTGGGCTTTAGCTCTGGCTTGGGGCAGTAACTTACTGGTAGAGTTATGTCCTCAAATAAATAAGGTACTGCTAAAAATTCATTATGAAGTTTATATTAGTGTAAAATGTAGGTTGATTAATGTTTTTAATTCCACAAAAATATTTACTAATTGTAAATTAATAAATAAATACCTACTAAATCATTAAGAACTAAAAATTCAGGAAAAAAACATTATCATGCCCTTATTATTCCTTGAGTTTTTCCATATGAAAAAGTATCAGTCAATTCGTATTTTTTCCTTACCCAGTCAAATAATTATTTAGTTATTCGATTTAGATACTTGCTCGACCACTGACAATACAATCCTTGGTGCACTTTTTACAGACACAATTAAGTTTCCACATTGAACGAAGTTTTAAAATCGGAAATACTTTTTAATTATAATTTTTTTCTATATAAAAAAATAATCATTGCATGCATCTGCAAAATTAGCCCATGTTTGGTCAAGGTTTTAAATTGGTTTTTATGAAATTTAAATATTTATTATTATTAAAATCTAAAAGCGTCACTTTTACAAAAAATATTTTTTTTACAAAATACTTAATATTTCTACAAAACTCATTTTAATTTCTTTACAGTGCTGGTGGTGTAGAAATAACAGCACAGAATGGAAAAATCAAAATCAATAACACTTTAGAAAGTAGATTAGACATGATTAGTCAGCAGGTAAGAAAAATTGTTACTCACTAAAACTTTTATTTCAGCCTCAACTTCAATCAAAATTTTAAATAAAATAACTTTTTTTTCTTTTCAAATATGGCCATTGGATAAGAACTCCTTAAAAGAATGTTCTGTAAATGGTTACCTTTATGTTATTATACTAATATAATAGTAGATAAGTTTGGGATAAAGATATTGTGTAGAGACCCTTTCAGCATAAAACTATAGAGTACAGCTATGAAATAAAAATAATATATATATATACAGGGTGCATATCCGGTGTTTAAAAAATTTCGGGTGAGATAAGAGTACATCTAGCCCCCTTGTGGTTGGGCAGTCCCTGAATTACATGTTAAATGGACGAGATATCTCGTCAAGAGCTGCAAGGTGGCTAGACAATGGGAAACTGCATGGCAATGCATAGTCATAAATGCTTTCCTGGTGCGATAGTGATGAATAGAAACACCAGAAAAGGAGGACTAAAAGAGTGTAAGAAATCATGTTTATTTTTTGAACATCAAACAAAAATAATAAACGAGGCATTAAGAGACAATGACCTTCAACCTCGTAGTAGGTAAAATAAGAGAAGTAACATAATATAACGTATAATTGTACAAAACTGCAGATCGTGTTTCGGGGTTTTAAGGAACCCCTTTTTCAAAGCTTTTGTCTGGTATCTTTTCATCCATAATCTCACTTGTTTTGCTTTGAAAAAGGGGTTCCTTGTAACCCTGAAACAAGTGTCTGCTGTAATCTGCAATTTTGTGTAATTATAGGTTGTTATTTCTCATTATACTTTTCAAGCACTAAGGAAGTAGTGTTCGAATTTACAACCCCAGGCGTTGCATCCTGGGCATATTAAAAATCTATCTTTTGCAAAAATGCTGGATGGCCATTTTTGGAATGTCCTACAACCAAGGAATTGACCTAACACCCTAAACAGCACATCAATCGGTAGTCTGCTTACCATGCCCAACTATTGGTATACTTTGCCCGCATTTTTGCTGTACTAAGAACAATAGAAATAGTGTCTTAACTTGTTTGTGTCCTTGCTTTCTTTTAGTTTATACCTTTCACTACCCCACCATGAAAGCATTTCTGAAAGCATGATTTTTTGTCTTCTGGGTGAACTCTATCTCTCCGGAAAGCACGTGAACACTATACTGTTATACCCTGTATAAATATTAAAGTCAGGTGTGAATTTGCATAATTTCCAGTACCAGAATGCCAGTGAGAAACAATTGAATTCTAACACCTGATCAATTTTATGTGAAAGTGGAATTTATTTTCTCAGAAAAGCAGTATCAGAATGTAGTCTTGTGCATTGCAGCATCAATTCACCCATGTAATATACATGTGCCTTTTACCTGACTTTCCTTGCCCAGAAGAATAGTTGAATGTGAAATGCGCTTGCAATTCAAAGCAATTTCTTAAGCTGCTAGAAAATCGCTTCTACATTTGAATGAAGCAATTGCCTGTTGGGTGATATTTTGATAGTTGAAATTTTAACTCCAGTAGATTAACTCTAAACTCCAGTAGATAGTCTTAATTGTTAACCACTTTTTTTCGTCCTTCATTCTTTTAAAATGACAGTCTTACCTGTGAAATAGTTAAATTATCAGATCCAATTCAGCCTTTTCAAAATAAAGCATTTCCCTCATGTCAAACATTGCCTAAAGAAATTATTAAATTACTTACTGAATTTTCGATGCTTCAACAATGAAATAATGCTGTCATGCATGCTATGGCGCAAGATTCATTTTTGGAGATGTCAGTGACTCGATCAGTGATTTTGGATATTATATATATGAGGGTGTTGGATTGCAAAAAAGGATTAAATTGCATACTGTAGTGGCACACTCAGGGGGGGGGGGCCGGACTTCCCTCCTTCCCTATCGTTTTTGCTTTTTTTTTCCTCGATTGGTTATGATACCATGCCTTTTGTACGTAAAATAAATCCTCATGTTTAAAGATTTTTTATAAAAATGTGCACTTTTCCTGTAATGAATTGACCCAGCTTGGTCGAGAAACAACAAAGTCGAAAAAATCTTCCTTGACTTCAAGAAGGCTAAAATCATACTTAAGAAGTACCATGTATAATGAACGTTTAAATGGCCTTGCACTGCTGATTCAAGTAAAGTCACAATCACAACCTAAGGAATGAAATCAAAAGAGAACAAAAATTTGAAAGCTAGATTTTATTCTATGATATTTTGTCGGCCGATAGAAGCCGACTGGTAACTACAAATGAATACGCTGTAATAATCATGTTTTTAAATTTTTCTATATGAGATTTTTCATCTTCTTTAGACTTAATGCTTGTATAACGATTACATTGCTTTGCTGTTTGAATTTTTTATTATGAGAAAAGTAAATGCATAATTTCTTGTGCATTCTGGTAGCTTAAGTATTTGTTATTCAATTTGTTTCCATTAATACTAATTATTTATTTAACAATTTATTTTTTACTGTTCTTGTTCTCCAGAATAAACCAAATGAATATTTTGTATTAAGTTACCGCCCTAAGCCAGGGCAAATGCAAAAATGCATAAAATACACCACCAGCTCAGTTATTCCAACCAAGGACTGCAGTTTCGTTCTTTTAGCATTCATCAGTCTGGAATAGGAATCACATGAGCTGGAGGTGAAAAACCTCTTAAGGGAGCCAGGAGAGCCAAACAAATGAATATGTTTGTCCGCGTATCAGAATATGATATGAGAATGGGACTTTTTTGACTCTCCCCTTGCAAAATTCCTGTGTGCGCCCTGGCATGCTGTAATTGCAAAGAATCTCTTTAGAAATAACAAAGTTTGAAATATAGGGGAAAAGGGGGCACATGTGAACATGGTATGTTTTACTAGGATAACGTCAAGCAAAATATCTTAAAAAATCTCAAGTAATAGCAGTGTCAGTCCTACTTTTTAAACAAACTTTCAGAGCAAGAAATCAGTTTATGTTCCTGTGGTGACAGCTTCTTTGTTTTAGCAGATGCTGATGTACTTTTGTCACTGTCTTCTTCGTGTAAAAACATATTTTAAACTGACTAATAAGCTAAATTTAATTATTACAAACCATTATATGGACATTCACGTAAATTTATACCATTCTTTAAATTTTGTAGTTAAATTAAAAATTCTTTGTTTTTGAAAATTAGTTCTAAGGTAGATGCCGGGGCACTAGTGAACGCAACATGTAAGGGCACATGTGAACAGCTCCCATAGCCTCTCCGCAAATATAAATGTTAGTGTTGGCTTATTATAAGTGTTAAATGAGATGTAGAGATTTATAATTATTATTTTGCTGCAATCAGTTTGTAAATTTATTGTTAATTATTATTACATAATTACTAATTATTTATTTTATTATTTTTATTTTTTTAATTTGATAATTACTAAATAGTTGGCTAAAAATTTAGTGGTATATAATATTTGCGTGGAAAATAAAGACAAAACATTTTCCTTTAACTAAAAACTGAAGATTAGAAAAATTTTAAAATTCATCATCATATTCTGTATTAAACGTACTGTATAACAAGAATATACTTTACGTAATAAAATATTCTTTGTAGTGTTTTATCTTATAAGATGTTTTCTTGTCGATCCATTGATTACAACATGCTATGAAACTTTAAAATTTGACAGTAAGCAGAGTTCTATAATTCAGAAAAAAATATGTTATTATTGACAGCTACGTTGCAATTCAAACTGACACAGTATAGGTTACAAACCCTTGAATGTAATTAGTATATACATATATGTTTCATTATAATGAGTTTTTCGTTGAAATATGATGCTCGTCCTGCATTTTTCAATCCTGTTCACATATGGCCCGAGCTTGTTCACATCTGCCCCCTATAGGGGCACATGTGCCCCCCTGTGGGGGCGCATGTGAACAATTGAAGAAATTTTTTAAAAAATCTATTAAGTATAGAAATTTTTTTTTTAATCTGATAAAATTCCATTGCACAAAGAAAAGACTATTCAATCATGGAGACTCTTTTTCTGTAAGAAATTTAAAATATTTTCTGAGAAATTAAGAAATGAAAAAAAAAAATGTTCATGTGTGCCCCCTTTTCCCCTACTGAAGAAAAGCAGCAGCAAAAAAAAAAAAAGAAAAAGTAAGAAAGAAAAAAAGACATGTCGCAAAGATGTTGAATAATTTTGCTCTTATGAAATTTTGTATTGCCAAAAACAAAATTCGTTGAATATATTATGTGAAATAATCGACTTACTGGAGAACCACATGAATTTGAAAATTGAAATTTGGAGCTACCTCCTTTTTCTAATGGTCTGCAGTAAAGTTTAAACAACCTAATCACATTAGAATTTTTTTTAATGACTTCTCATGTATAACTGTATTTAGAAGCATACAAGGAGAGTTTTTAAACATAAAAAGAAAAAACTGGATTGATGTTATAAGCTCTAAGCATAGAGGCTAAAAACATTGAAGTTGGAGCTACCTCCTTTTTGCAGCAAGTCCTTTAATTGTTGAAAATGGGAAAAAATAAATAGAAAGTAATTTAAAAAGCAGAGTGAAACTTTTTTTATTTGTACAGAGTAATTTATTTGCCCTTGTCTCCCTGTTATCAAGATATAAGGCTTTTAAAGACTTGGAGGGAAATGGAAGGTACCGCGTAACTTCACTGTCAGCACGTAGTAGGACACCCATCTGCAAAGTGTATAGAAAATATCTTCCTTTCTCGCTGATATTCCCTAAATTTGGTGACTTTTCTCAAAATTTTGGCACACTTTAAGACTTTGTATGCCTTTGTCCCCTTGTTATTGAAATATAATTTATGCATCCAAAAACATGTTTTACTAAACTTACTACTTACTTGTATATTGTTTCAATGGCTACTTATTTATTATTATTATACTGACACACTACTGAATGGTTTATTGGTAAATATAAAAGAAAATTTGTGACTTGTATTTTTGGAAGGTTTTCCAAATTTGAAATGTAGTAGTAAACTTCCAATTTATCTTTTGCTTAAAGGAATAAATAACGATGAATGAGTAGTTGTGACTAATCATTAGTCATAGCCACCAGATTTAACCTTCTGGGGTGAGAGTGAGGGGTCATAATAGTCTTAACATGTATATAAGGCAACCTTGTTTACACTGGTGATGTATAACTTTCAAAAATAAATTATGTGAATGAATTTATACATATGCCATATGTTCTGCAACAAAATTTCAAGCTATAAACAAAAGCACGTATTTTGCTTAAGTTTGCTCTTTTATTTTGCAGTTACTTCCTGAAATCCGTGAAACTTTGTTTGGCTCTAATCCGAATCGCAAGTTTAAAGATTAGATGTATAGCTTCTCAAAGCATAATTAATGTTAACCAAGATTCATACTATATGTAACATTCCTTGTTGTTGGAAAACTTCCATAACCATAGAAGTTTTCATTTAAAAATGAATGTCATTGATTCATGTACTCAAGTACTTTTCCAATGTTGTTGTACATTTAGACCTATAAATGAGTTATCTAGAAGATAGAATGGCTTTGGTGTGTGAATGGAATCGTTTCAATATTTAGCTACAAATCTCTCTAGTCTTTGCCTAAATCTTTATTTTCAAGTTCATTGAAGAATATTTATTAATCATTTTTCAAGAGTTATTTATTGTAAAAATGTATTGTTTTGACAAAAAAAATGTAAATAAATTTTTTTCCCAATGCATTTTAGTATAAGTTAGAAGTTTTTGTCAATCCGTTTATTAATTAAAAAGTAATCAATATTTTGTTTTGCACACAACAATTTTATCAAATTATATTGATGGATATGTTGAAGGTAAACTGCTTTTAAAATAAAATTGTCATTTTTCTAGGCTTTATATGCAGTTATGTTCAATTTAATTTTCAGAAGTATATCTGTTTTACTTTTTAAAATAAATGCATCACAATGTTTTTTAGTGTACATTTTGTGGGGATAATTTATTAAGACTGTTGAGTTTATCTTTCTAGAACAGAAAAAGAGGAAATTAGAGCAGTGCTGCCATCAGCAGTTATAATGGCAGTATCTACCACAAGTTTTTGAGACATTTGAAACAACAAGTTTATGAATCTCCACAAACCATAGTAAAATGTTGATATTTGATATTCTTTTCATGCCTTACTTTCAGGAGAAACAAAATAAGAAAGTTTGCTAACAAAGCTAAAGTAAAATAGATGACAAGATTTTAAAAAGAACATTTTGTAGACACTGCAGTTTACCTGCCCAGGGTGGTTCTTAAACTTCCAAGCATTGGAACTTATTTAATTTTTTTAACACAATAGCTACTCACATTTTGAAAGTTAATCGACAATGTCTCACTTTATCTGGTCTGTTAATTTTACTTCAGAGATATTTAGCTATTTAGAAAAAACATGTTGCAAAAGACAATTTTAAATTTTGTTTTGTTATTATGAATTTCAATATTTGTTTATTTTGAAAACTACATTTATTTTATCGTATCAAGAAACGCATTCCAAAGAATAGCATTGGTTCCTTCGGAAAGAGGTTTTATGGTTCAATAAAACAATTTTTATACATTTACAGCAAATATTTTACTGCTAAAATATTAGAAGTCTTACTACACTCTCAATGCGAGAGCTATAACTTAAAAAACAATAATTTTTCAAGAGATTTCAAAAATATTTGACTTGACATTTAAATTTTTTTCCCTTCATCTTTAACTCATTGAGGTTGAATAACATTTTCCGTTAGATAATCTTTTGTGGTTCAATGAATAAAGGTAATGTCAATAACTCAACGTATGTACGTTTCAAGCCTTTGTGGTTTATTAAAAATTGCATCATTAAAAACTCAAAAGAAATATTTTTTAAACTATCATTTCAGTTAGAAACTTCTATACATTTGAGGACTAAACTTGATTTAAATAAATGATCAGCTTTGAGGGTCACCCAGAGTAGGCCGCCACCCTGTAATGACGCTATTATTACTTTATTAGAAATTAACTTTCAATTATGACGTTTAAAACTATCAGAAACTTTCAGAGTTGCTGAGAACCAAGGCAGTCAGTTTTGTCACCTAGACAATTTTTCTTCATCCCTGCTTTCATTTTAAGATTAGATTCTATTTTTAATATACAATTTTTATAAATGGTTATTGAAATTGTGGTTCTAATGTCCTTTTTACTAGTTATTTATGTACAAGCAAAACATAATTTTAAACATATTTCTCTTTATTTTTCTTGATTGTCCCAAATCTAGATTTTGTTCAATCAAATGAGTATGGAGTCATTTCATTGTTATAGAATGAAATTTTTTTCTAATTCTTCAATTTATTTCTCCAGATCCAAAAGCTTCAACATTTAAAAAAGAGTATGCATGTAAAGGGTGTCCCAAAATTAATGCAAGATTTTAATTTGCCACTATTTTTGCCGTAAATTGTTGGCAGCCATGATAAAAGAACAATTTGACAGCTGAGAATTTAGGGTTAGTAAAAATGGAGTGCTACCATACCAGCTAGTGAAACAATGCAACTACTGCATGAGGCATTTCCTGGTTGTGTACTCTCTTGTTTCGAAGATCAGAATTGGCACTCTAGATCGTGTGATTTAACATTATTAGATTTCTTCTTATAGAATTAATTGAAGTCAAAGGTCTGTCAACAAACCCACAACCACCCGCACATTACCATGTTGCAATATCTAACACCAATAACAGTAACTGCTTGACCAGCCTCAACTTTCATCATTTTTGAAATAATTGTTCAATAATGAAAATGCGTAACTGTGTATTCTAACACTCCATTTTTAATAACCGTAAACTCTCAGCTGTCAAATTCTTCTTTTTTTTTTTTAGAGTTGGCAAATTCAAATCTTGCATTAATTTTGGGGCACCCTTTACAATTCTTTAAAAACATTGAGGACAAAGTATATTTAATAACAAAACAGCAAAAAAGTTTGACAAGTACAACCCAATTTATTAATAAACTATGCAGACAACAGTGATATCCAACAGGTTTACACAACAATAAGAACACTTCGGCTCCTTGTATCACATTGAAATGGCTAAAATGACTCTCAGATGATTATATAAGAGCCTAATATTTTATCAAAACAAAATCCACAAGTAGCACTCCTTAACGTTTCTATAAAATATAACATTTAAAATCTACAACATTTAGTTTTATTAAATGATTGGAATGTACTGATTACAGAATCCATCGACTTTAACACAGTTAAGTTTATGCACCATTGGATGTGGCGTCAATGAGATGAACTATTACGTAAGAGTTTCCAGTTTTGGACTGTTAGATTGTGTTTTGAAAACCAATAAAAATCAAGCTCATTCATCTCAAAGAGTAAGAAAAAAAATTGGTTGTTTATAGTAAGAATACTAAAATGCAGACAGAAAAATTGCTGCAAATGTTAAAAATAATTTAAGCAATGAGCTGGGGATAAAGGTTTTGAGTATGAAAATATCATTCAAAATGAAATTTTTGTGGCTAGCGCAATAAGTTTTCAGTTTCTTTCCATCATGCAATGAATCAAAATTTTGGTAAATATGTATCACACTAAAATTTTAACATTCATGAAATAAAATACTTGATAAAAATAATCACATTTATAAAAATGTACACAGAGCAGATGTCACACAAACATATGTAACTGTAAATAGTATATCTTTTAACATTTTAAATATTCTTAAATAAATACATTAAAAAAGTCACATAAATGCAAAAACAAATATCTCTTTACATATATTAAAATAAAATTAATCACAGTGAAACTTTATTGTTTCTTACTGCAAAACTAGTAACATTGGTTTAGTTTCTAAACAAAGACTAGACACTAATATTTTAATCATTTATAAATCATAAAAAACAAAGTAAAAACAGTTTGAAGATATACAAAATGTACATGCAAGATAAAATAAAAATAAACTACTAATATCCAAAATTATTCTATTATTTTTTAAATATTATGGAAAAAGCAAGATAATTTGATATCAACCATTGTTTCAAAAGTATTTTGAAGCAACCAGCATTAAATCTTTCTTATCCATGTCCTAAATTATTACTTTACTACTGAAATGTGTTCCCCTGACATTTATTTCTATTGATTTTCTTGGAAGTTCATACTTGGTGCATCACAGTAAACGCTTGATATAGGTGATAATTCCAGAGATTTGGCTTCCTGACTAATCCTACAAGTAAACATAACTAAATTAATACAGTGCAATGTAATTAAACACAACAAATATAAAAGTTAAAGTAGTTAGCAAATCATAAAAACAGTTTCCGTCAAATATAAAGCTCTAGACTAGGAATTCTAAGTAATAGCCATTGGCTACCAAAGTCACATAAAATGGTATTCATTTTTTAAAAAATATATACACAGGCAGCACAAAGAATAAATGACCTTAAGAGAGTTTGCTTCGACTTCCATTTCCAAGGTGGAGTTGACTAATGAGCTGAACATCTCAGGATTGGAAGCTTGTCGTCGTAGCAAGCAATACAATGTTTTGTATACAATATGTTTTTTGAAAAAAAAAATAAAGAAACATTCTTGCCACTTTTGGCAATGAAGACTTGATTTTTGGTAGTCAACAGTGGCGGAGAATCAGGGGAGGGGGAGCAAGGGGAATGTGACTGCCCCCGCACTTGTTTCATCATTAAAGATTGTCACAACATTACGATTTCAATTTCAAAACACTCTAGGTGAGGTTACTCGAATATTAACCAAATACTGTTTAAAATTTTAGTTTTAAAACTTCAATTTTGAAATTTTTATGGGAGAAAATCCCTGAGCGCACTCCCTTCTTTCTTTAAATCTAAAGATGACCTAAATTAGCATTATAAAGTTTTTGCATACTCCAGTTTGAGGGAAAAAATTCAGTAAGAGAACCGCCCTAGCTAGCATAAAACTGCGTTTTTAAAACTTCAATTTAGAAAAAAAAATTCGGAGATCCGTTTCTGAAGTCCCCAAAAGAAGTCCAAAACTGAGTTCTTAGGATTTCATCAGTTAAAAAAAAAGATACTGTGAGAACTTCCAAACCCTATCGTTCCTCCTTCTGAAATAACGTTTTAAAGGACGTTAAAAAAATGTTTTTAACTTTGCGAAATTTCTGGGAGAGAACCTCAAACCCCTTGCTTTAAGTTTACTAAAGATGGCTTTAATTTGCGTCTTTAAGACATCAGTTTAAGATTTTTTCCAGGAAGAGCTTTCTTTACCCTTACATTGCCAAAGACAGACCAAATTTCTTCCTTTTTATTTTGTTTTTTATTGATTAGACTTGATTTAAAAATGAAAAAACATTACGTGGACAAGTCTGTGGAAACTACTCTCCATTCCCCAAACGTTGACAAAACTCTACTAAAACGGTGTTTTTAAAACTACGAACTACAATTCCAAAACATTTATGCGAGGGAACATCAAAAGCCCCCCCCCCCCCCTCCCGTCACACAAGATAGAGTAAAATAGTCTAACTTCCAAAAAAAAAATTGTCCCCACAGTTATAAGTGATACTCGCCCCCTCTGGTAGCCAATGTCAACAAAATGGTCATCCATTGGTGGATGGCAACCGCTAATCTAAAGCTTTATCCAGACATAGTAGTTTTGATTGGGGAAAAACGTTAAAGACTTTCTAGCTTTTGACACATTTTAAGTTTTTTCATTTCTGTTCATAAGCATTACACATACACAAAATTTGAAGAACATTTTAAAGGACTTTTCAAGGATGAAATTAGCTTTTTCAAGTGGTTATTATGAACTTGAATTTTTTACAATAATAAAATAACAAGTATCGGTTTAGTTCCAGATTACTTATAAGTTTCAGTAAAGACAAAACCTTTTCATCACACTATAAAAGTTTGAAACTAATCTTTAATAGCAGAGCAGTAACAATCAGACTGACTACCACTGACCTAAAATAGGAATAAAAACATAATATTTAAAACTTAAATATTAAAAAACCCTATTGTAGAACAATCACTAATTTAAAAATTTAGAAATAATTGCAAAATTCATTTTAAAATTTGCAGCGATTGCGCTCTATCAGCAAACATATGAACTATTCTCCTAATGCTTTTCCATTAATACAACCAATCATTCTTGAGTCTTTACTGTGCACATAAGTTAGGCGTATAATGCATCATTTTAAGTTACATGCAGTCCAGGATCCAATATTTGAAAAAGCAGATCAGGCAAGTAATGGTGCTGATTGCTGCAGCCAATTATCACATTACTAGCAGTACCTGTACGGCGATGCCTGTGCTAAGAATTTAAAAGAAGTCTGTTGAATTAATTAAAGTAAATGCACCGCGCCCCTCCCCCTTCTGATGTGAAATGATCATTTTTCTTCAACTAAAATACATACACATCTTTTCAAAAAAACCTATTAATGTCTCTTTGGAATTTGAAACTATTCGCCAAAACACATTAAAAGATAGCCGCCTACATGCAAGAAGCCCCAGAGGAGGGAAGGGGGGAGTGTACTCTCAATGCCTATTTTGTCGGAAAATAACAAAAAGCATGTCTGCTTTTATGTGAATGCTTTCAGGGGCTGCGCTATGTATTGCGAATTGTTAGCCAAAGACGAACGTAACCGATTTTAATGTAATTTTTTCTGAGGAATTATTAAGATTCCTACATGGAAAAAAAAAAGAAGCAAAAGCAAGCGCTGCTACAGTTGGAGGCCATGACATAGTAACCATCGTAAATTGTAGATTAACTTCGGCTATGCTTGGAAGTTCTGCCGTACTCCGCATTAAAAAAATTGTTTTAAAAAAAATCGATTGCGTATTTTTGAAAACTTCTTTTTTTCTGAAGAGGATGAAATGTTTTTACTATTACATAGTTAAATTTTAAAAAAGAGGCCTTTATACTTTCTGCCTAATGAGTTTAGAAAAATTTAAACCCAGGGAAAAATGCAAAATAAAAGGGGGGGGGGGTTCTAAAAATTCATAACAAATACAAAAATCGCTCTATCTGCAAAAACTCTTTTTTCATCATACTTAAAATTAAATTTCCTACATTTTAGTACAAAAAAATATTTTTCTGGCGCAATTAGTTTGGGATGTGGGGTAAAAAAGTACTAAAAACTGCTAAAAATCACGTAAAACATTAAATAATTTTTTCTAATTAAAATGTCAATGTAAATTATAGCCTATAGCCTTTCTCAATAAATGGATTATTCAGCCCAAAAAGAATTTTTCAATTCGAACCAGTAGTTCCTGAGATTAGTGCCTTCAAACAAACTCTCCAGCTTTATATTATTATAGATTTCTCAAAAGTGTTTTTCTGCGACAGCTTACACGTTTCAAACATTCGCGTATATGTTCATATGGAAGTGAATATTGGAGGAAATATAGGAATAAAACTGTTTAGAAAGGCAAAACTTTTAGCAACACCAATCTGATTGCTGCAGATGCTCTAGTACACATGAGAATATGTTCGTTTTATGAACCCAGAACAGCACTGTATTAAAGAAATTGAAGAGCACTACATATACTGTTATATGCCTGATTAAACATTGTATTATTTCAAACTGTCAAAACTTCTCGACATTCAGCAGAATTGGTGCATTGAACATTCGTTGATAATCTTTGAGGAAATTTGCTTTATATAAACTGATGCAAAACCTTGGAAAGTTGAAATTAATTTCTACATTACATTTTTTTTTTTTAACTCAAGAAATGGTTTTAGGTATATGAACAAATGAAATTACTTTTTATGTGGTGCTTTTATTTTCATAAGCTTTTATTTTCAATGGCACATTCAAATTTATGTTTTTAATCATTCATAATCTATCTATCTATCTATATATATATGAGTTATGTATTAGTACAAAAAATCAAAAACAATAAAATGCTTACCCTCATTTCTCCGAGTCATCACTGCATGCAAGGGATAAGTATAAAAGATAGGTAGGAATCAGTAATATTAGCTAAAAAATTTCAAGTGTTATGATTTTAAAATTGTATTAGATCAATACATGCAAAAATATTCAAAACAAAACACAGGGAGCAATGTAAATGTAGCTTAATTACATCAAACTTTTTAAACTTGTGATCTTCAAGCAATGTTAATATTTAAAACATAAAAATTATAAAATCACTCAAAAGAAAATATTTTTTTTAGAATTCTAAAATTGAAAAAATAGAAAGAAAAAATTCGCACTATACTAGAAAACTCCTAAATGTAACATTTTTTACCAAAATCATGACCCTCACATTTGTTGAAGGGTCCTCTTTCCAATCCCTTTCCAGTGTTGTGAAGCTTAAAAATATACATCTACAAATAAGCGCAATCTCGCTAACTTTATTTCTGGTCTCCCATGGGGGTCATGACTAAAATCTACAAAAATCTCAAAATATTATAGTTATATTTCATAAACAAGGGTTAAAAAAAAGTTTCATTTTTACGCACAGCTTATTATCCATTAGGATTATGATGGTAAACTACTAACAATGGTAAAAACTAATTACATTAAGTACAGTCAAACTCTCTTATATCAAGCCCCAATTTAACGAGAACCCAGATTTTACGAGAAAATCAGAGATACTTGGTTGATACAATTGTAAGTCTCTGTGTACTTAACTCACTTTTACCTGGGTTATAGCAAGCAGCATTTTTATAATTCATATGCTTTTCACCGACTTCTACCTTCCAGCTCCACCAATCCTTTCTTAGAATTAAAAAAAAATTTTTTTTGAAGTCAATTGAAAATTAATGGACACACAATTTAGAGATTAAAATTAAAAAGAATTTATGGTAAGCACTAGAAAAACTTGCAACCATAGCAAGCAGAGCTCCAGATGGGGGAAGTCTTATACTTCCTAAGCAAAAAAAATGTAGTAGTTTTAGAAATTAATACTTTGAAAAGTTGACATCAGACCCTTTATTTGTGCTCAAATATTGCAGTTATGATCTCACATTCTGATAATGACCAACTTCAAAATCAAAAGCTGGATTGGTGGCACTTGAATTAGAGGTATCATGACCTACCTATAATGCCATGGACAGGTATACGCAGTATCTGCATAAAT
Organism: Uloborus diversus; assembly: GCF_026930045.1. Taxonomy (NCBI): domain Eukaryota; kingdom Metazoa; phylum Arthropoda; class Arachnida; order Araneae; family Uloboridae; genus Uloborus; species Uloborus diversus. Next base: position 142,034,308 of record NC_072739.1, read on the forward strand.
GAGTTTTTATTGAGTATTTGGAGAAATGAGTTATGGATTTGATACTAACAATAGAGAAATATTGAAATTAGACACTGCACTTTTTTCAGCGGAAACCAAACAAGCAAGCTTGTACAATAAAGCTAACCTACAATAGATGACAAAAAAAAAACATCTCAGTTACTGCCCTTTACCTACCCACAGCAGTATATTGTCGCGCATAGCACAAAAGTTGTATCTGCAAAACTGAGTTATTGTCACCAGGTTGTTCTTTGTAACATTTTTTTCCCCTCTAAATACAATGCTCTATGGTCACTTGTGGATGAGAAATAATTTTTAAAAAATCTTGAAAAAGGGCATCTGAATCAAATACACGGAGGCCTAAAACTTTCAAAAGCAGCAACTCATTTTAAAACCAGCTGCTGATATTTTGTACAGAGTACGTACTCAGTTTCAGAAATAAAATGAAGGAGTTTTGAAGGAGTAAAATGAGATTTTGAAGGAGTACTAATGGAGTGTCATTAAATGATGTCACTTTTTTCAATATATTTGACCATCAGCACCCTTTATCCCAAAATGTCACATTTCACCCCAAACTTCTCCTCTTGTCATGTCATATTTTTTACAAACATATTGTTACAATAACTGTGTGATGTCACTTTCTGTCACCCTCTCTCTTCCCCTTGTCACAATTTCATGAGTCCGTCTCCTCCTCAAAGCATGACATCACTTGTGGATGACCCTTTTTACAATATCATAACTGCAATTAACTAAACAATTGTTTTTTTAACGCAATCACTTAATGTAGTACATTTACTCATGTAGTTTTAAATATTTAAATAATAATTAGACAACTTGACTTTTGCTGTTGAGAGTGTGGTGAAGGAAAAAACAATCAACATAAAACTTGAAAAAATAGCCAAGCACCATTTAAGCATGTTTTACTTCACTTATGAAATGTCTTATTCTTCTAATAAAAATTTCACCTTCAACTTTTATGAATTAACTATGATAAATTTGTAAATCAAAAAATAAATAAATGCACAAAATTACTACATTAAATTGCCTTAGTGACGAAGTTATTTGTCAATCAAAGTATTTTCAGTTTCTGTTATACAGGAAGATTATGTAGTCTTGAACTAAAAAAGAAGGATTTTGAAGGGCCCTTCAAAATGTTTTTATAAATGAAGGAGTATTGGAGGAGTTTTGAAGAAGCGTACGAACCCTGTTTGTATTTAGCTTGGCAGCGTAGAGGTTTGGAGAAGTTACACAAAAAGTTTAAAATAAAGAATGTTTAGACATGAAATACTTAGCAGCCAAATTTCTCCTACTACATTTACATGGAAAGTATTGCTGAGACTTCTTCAATTGTTACATTGAGGAAAAATAAGCAGAAACAAAAAGCTTGAAACTAAAGGGCATACCTTCTTTTGGTACCTAATAACCATTCAGCTACTCCTAGAAAGTATACTGTTTGTGCAATTCCAAAAAGAGGTGCAATAACAATCATCCTGCAGCCAGCTCCTTTAAAAAAGGCAAACACTCCTTCTGTTTTGAAGATTTTCCTGTAACGCATTGTTTGCAAAGGGAAAAAGTCAAAGAACAGGTTAGAGCACAGTGTAAAATAAACAGAAAAATATCAAATTGATTTAGTACTAACAGCAAAATTTTGATTAAAAACTCTTAAAAGTTCGAATGATAATATCATACAGATAAATATGTTAATAATAAAAAATAATTTAAAAAAACACGTCATTTCAAAACTAAAATATTTTGAATTGACATTTAATTTTTATTTAGGATTTACAATTATTCTTTCTTCACATTACTATCTGTGTCGCATGTAAAATTTCCCGACAGATTGCAAAATAATAACCAAAAAGAAAACACTTTATATGTCCCAATTATAGGAATTACCTCAAAACAAAAGCAAGTATTTTATTTGTTTACAGTTGAGAAAAAATGGCAACAGACCTTTCTTCTCAGTGATTATATTCACGCTAATTAAAACTGATCTTGTGGCAAACGAAAAATTTCCAATTGATTTAATATTATTGTTCTTTGACTTAAAAATACTTATAACTTTTATCCTGGTGGTTTTGAACTCCAAAATAAGTTAAATCTACTTCAAGGATATTTTTCGTGGGCTTTCCATTGTGGGCTTTCCATTGGGGCTAATATGAAGTCAATTTGATAATTATTTGGGGTAGAAAGAGCCATTTATTGCCATTTTCGAGTCCTAAAATTAAGACTAACGGTACAATAATTTTCTGGCATTCGAAAACCCCTGTATGTTCTTTCTCGGATGCCCAAGTACCATCCTGCCAAATTTGGTCAAGATCCGACGTAAACTGGATTTGTATAGGGAATATACATATATATACTGAGCCATTCCATTTCAGATCAGGCAGGGTCTGTCACATGACCATCACCGATTTTTTTGAAAAAAATACAGTAGTTACAACTAAGGGACATATGAAATATCCCAAAAGGGTTTTGCAAGAAAATTTTTTTTTCTTCAGTTGCAGCCTATTAAAATCCTGCACAAAATCCGCCATTTTGGAAAAAAACGGCAAAACACTCCATTTCAAATGGACATTATTTCAAAAGTATTTAACCTATTTGAATAATTCTTTTTTCTAAAAATAAATAAGGACCCATATATCCTCTAGACATCGTTTTTGAAAGTTTAGTTAGGTTTTTTGATAAAGAAAAAAAATTATTTTTGTCTCGAAAAAACTGCATTTTTACCGATTTTATGATTTTTTTCTCCATGAAAAAAAGTTTTTTTTACTAAACGGAGATGGCAGTCTAAAGCCCTTATATGATAGTTTCATAACATATTTTATTATAATTCTTGGATGCATACAGCCTCGGAAATAAAATTTGAAATTTTGAAAATTTTCAAAAATTAGCGATTTTTGAAGTGATTTTACTCAAAAAACCCATTTTTTAAAAATCTAAAAATTGGCTCATTTGAACCCCATATAATGCTTAACAAGTGGGTAGACACCGCATCCCATATTTATTCCCATAAAATGTTTTATGATTTTTTGAAAGTGACCTTATCGCCCATGGCATGCATGTAAAATAAAAATTTCTAATAATTTCAGTAACTGAAATTCTGGTTATATTAATGCCTAATAACTACAATAAAGGTGCCCTTTATCAGGAACAACTAAAATCTTACTAACTTTTAATAATGTAGCAGTATCAAACCGCTTCTGATGACCCAGTCAATTCGTCTTTTTGTACTTTGTCAAATGAATATATTTTTCTGCTGATCAGTGCCTAATTGTTATGGGAGCTGAGATCCCATACTTCCTTATTTGTTTCACTCAAATTTTTGTATTTTTAACCGAATTCAGGCCACTTAAGCATTAAAATAAGTTCTGAAGACTATAGGGATCCTGACCTTCTTTTGTTAAAAATTGGATCCCTGGCTATAATAGCTACCTTTGGTGAGATCTGTTTGGTTACCTCAACTTACAACCATGTTCAATTAATTATTTCTCTCATAAAACAGTGGGCTTTTTAAATTCTTAAACTACAAGTGAGTTTTGCGGTATGAATTTAGTATACATATTCTTACGTATAAAAGTAATCATACTAGGTAGGATCCAAAAATTATGTGACAGCATTCGCCAATGTCAACCAAAGCACGAAATTAAAATTAATCGTTTTAAATGCATTGTATTGTTCTTCCCTTTGATGGTTCCCCCTGTCGCGTAATTGAGTTGAAGAGAAAGAGAATTGAAAGAGAAAAAATATGATTCGTTGCTGCATATGAAAGTAACGGTGAATGCATAGCTTTGGAGACAAAATAAACTAATATTTATAAAAAAAATATAGATTTTTACTGTTTCTGATAAAGTACATCATCATCGTAGCTATTAGTCATTAATATAATCACCAAAGGTTCTTCTATCTAAAGGCTACACACAGTATCTTACAAAAAGACGAATTGACTAGGTCATCAACAGCGGTTTGTTACTGATATATTATTAAAAGTTAGTAAGATTTTAGTTGTTCCTGATAAAGGGCACCTTTATTGTAGTTATTAGGCATTAATATAACCAGAATTTCAGTTACTGAAATTATTAGAAATTTTTATTTTACATGCATGCCATGGGCGATAAGGTCACTTTCAAAAAATCATAAAACATTTTATGGGAAAAAATACGGGATGCGGTGTCTACCCACTTGTTAAGCATTGTATGGGGCTCAAATGAGCCAATTTTTAGATTTTTAAAAAATGGGTTTTTTGAGTAAAATCACTTCAAAAATTGCTAATTTTTGAAAATTTTCAAAATTTCAAATTTTATTTCCGAGGCTGTATGCATCCAAGGATTATAATAAAATATGTTATGAAACTATCATATAAGGGCTTTAGACTGTCATCTCCGTTTAGTAAAAAAAAACTTTTCATGGAGAAAAAAAATCATAAAATCGGTAAAAATGCAGTTTTTTCGCGACAAAAATGATTTTTTTTCTTTATCAAAAAACCTAACTAAACTTTCAAAAACGATGTCTAGAGGATATATGGGTCCTTATTTATTTTTAGAAAAAAGAATTATTCAAATAGGTTAAATACTTTTGAAATAATGTCCATTTGAAATGGAGTGTTTTGCCGGTTTTTTTCCGAAATGGCGGATTTTGTGCAGAATTTTAATAGGCTGTAACTGAAGAAAAAAAATTTTTCTTGCAAAATCCTTTTGGGATATTTCATCTGTCCCTTAGTTGTAACTTCTGTATTTTTTTCAAAAAAATCGGTGATGGTCATATGACACTTTTCATACCTGCCTGCCTGATTTGAAATGGAATGACTCTACTTTGTTTTATTTATATAGCCAGGGCTAGAATATTGATGATTTGATGAGAAAAAGCATTATTCAAAATTCTTCAGTCATTTAAAAAAAAAAGTTTTAGAATTTTTGAACACTTTTAAGTCTTTTGTTAAGTTTTTATTTCAAAGATTTTTTTTCTGGAATATTAGAGGATGATTTATTTTTTTAATTTTAAAAGCATTTTGCTTGTTAAAAAAAATTTTGACTTTCATGCTTTCAAGAAAACTTAGGGCATTTGTAACTGGAGAAAATTTAAAATTTGGAATAGAAGAAACTTCTGCGCAGAAAACTTTATTTAAATGGGCTCCAATAATAAGTGTTGATGTTGAGTAGTTATTCAGGAATAAAGAAAATGCTTTGGACAAAAGGTTTTCTTTCATTTTTAAGAACATCAAAAACTTTTTGATAGTACAAGGCAAGTCTGACATCATGAAGATTGGAACTAGAAATTTATAAATTTGTTACTTTATTAGGTAATTATTTACCTTTATTTTAATCATTGATTGCATTATTTTAATTATTACATTTTAATTATTACATTTTTATATTAAAGTGTTGTTAGCGTTAATTCACGAGTACATGTTACCATTTATAATTTAAAAAAATAATGATAAAAAGCTACGAAACACTTTTTCGTGAATTTACAGGGCATTACTTATGTCATCAACATTTTAGCCCTGATTACTTTTGTAGCTAATATTTATACTATTTAGGAGAGGGAAAACCTGGAATTCATGACTGGAGAAATTACTTCCTTATTCAGGCAGATTTGTAAGAAATGGCTTTTGGCATTTTTATGCATCAAAAATACTACATTTAATTCTCTTAAATATGGGGCTAATAAATATTGCAATCACGAAAGAATTTGGTTTCCAGATTTTAATTGAGTTTTTTCTCAGTTATTAAAAATTAATATATATTCATCAAATTAATAGGCACACTAAAAAGTCATTTAGTGTACAAATGTGTATTATTATTTGTCTTTAATTAGCAGAAATTTTAATTCTATTAAAATAATGGTAACATCAGAAGATGCATTTTTTTGTTCTTTTTCTTTTAATCATTGGAGTGTTGGTTGATATAGACCTTCTTATAAGATGCTGACATTATAACCATTAGCAAATCCTAAAGGGAAAGAAATGCATCAATTCTGCAGGGGCTAAAACTTTCAAATGCTACATCACTAGTATTAAAAGTGAAAAATGCTGTAATATCTTCTCCAGAAATCATGAGAACTGGAACTTCAGCCATGATTCATTTGACGATAAGCTTCAAAAAAAAATTAATAAATTATACACAAATTTAACTTACGTAACTGCATCTGTGATCCCTGAGTAGCTCATTTCACCGCTGCCTTTTCTCAATAGCTGCAATCTCGTTTTTATTACTGAAAAAAGAATAAAATATTTTAACTGTCTAAGATACATACAGGACACAAATATTAACTGAATTGCATAATAAAAATGTAACCCATTAAAAAGCCAAGAATTTAATCAGAATAGCTTCAAATAACATATAATCACTATGGGAAATCATCAATACAATATAAGAATAATATGAGGGAACTGAAATATATGATATTCAGTCAAGAAGTACTTCAAAGCATAAATTATTCAATTGAGGTGGAATAAATATATTGTTAGATCATATTTTTATCCAAATATTTATTGTTTTCTAATAAATTTCAAAACCTAAATCTTAATCATTAATTCATACTTGGATCTAGATTTCACCCTAGTTTTTAAAATTGAGCATGTTTTTATTCTAAGAAAATTATAGCCCCTTGAAAAGAACAGGTTGACTTATCCGACATATTGGTTCCAGGACAAAATTGGATCCAACCTCGTTTCTAGTATTTATAAATACGTTATAATATTCACTGGTTGCTATGTCGTAAAACAATAGCTGTTAAATTGAGTAAAATGTCACTTAAGGTGAATCTAGAAAGATAACTTAGTTCACAAATTCAACAAACATGTCTCAAGAAATGTTTACTGTAATAAACCTCATTTTCACACCTTATTTGTTTTTAATTTTTATTAATTAAATCGTCTTCATCTAGAGAATAATATATTCAAACATCAATGAGGCAACACATCTAAAACTTGGATGCCAGTTTTCTGTAATGAGGCTTTTGTATTTTCGCCCGACAATTTTGGAAGCAAAATGTCGGATAAGTCAGCTCCCCTTATATAGGAGTCTTAAAGAAAATATAATAATCAAATCAAAGTTTGTAGACTTTTTTTTTTAAATTCATGAAAAAATTAAGTTCCTCAATTTATTTGCTAGTTACAAGACTTTTGATGTTTATAATTGGGTATCAAAGGTAAGTGTTGAGATATATTAGCTAAACATAGTGACTAATATGGCTCGATTGGTTTTGATCTGGCAACATTAAATATTCAGGAGGCATTCCACTTAAAATTTTTGTTAATGTAGTTTGAAAAACCCAATTGCTTATGATATAAGGTGGTATGGGGACCCTTGCCCGAATATTTTCTGAAATTCAAGCCTTCAAAATGCGATTGTAAGGCCATATTTTTCAATATTAGGCTCGGTAATTTTTGAAATTCAAGCAACAAAAACGCAATTTTAAGTGATTTTTGATGTTGTTAAGTATTTGGGGGCTTTAAGCTGGAAATATCGCGAAATCTAAGACCTGGAAACGAAATTTCAGATGCTCCATAATGCTTTCGGTGTGTGTGTGTAGAGATGAGACGGCTCAGTCCGGGCTCGAAGCGAACTCTAGAGCCGAAATTAGGTTTCGGGCTCGGACTCAAGTTCAGATATTCAATCCATCAACTTCCAAACAAATTCAAAGCAATTAAACATTAGCATGCTGTGAGAAAAAGAAACGAACATTTAAATCGGTTCAATCAATGTGAAAACAAAAAAGAGCAAAAATAAAAAACGCTGATATATAAAGTTTTTTTTTTTGAAATTACTATTGCAATATGTTACACAGTAATGCATTTGAAGTGAAGCATTTTGAGAAAATTTAAAAACTTCTGTTAATGAAGAATATTTAACATAAAATTTTTTATTAACAGAGAGATTTAAAAAAAAATGAACAATCGCAGTTGCAATAAAAGTATCTGCATTTAGTTGTTGTAAAACAACAGTTGAGACCAACATTTCATTAAATCATGTCAGACTGCATAAGGCTCGTTTTTTTATACAAGAAAGTTTCCTTCGGGCTCGGTTACAAGTTTTCGGGCTCGGGCGGGACTGGGCTCTCAAAAATGAGCCTAAACTCATCTCTAGTGTGGAAGGGGGGGGGCAGTTTGGAGCATGGGCGTCGCGGCCGGGGGGATCCGAGGGGTCCGGACCCCCTCAATAATTGAGAGTCGGACCCCCAAAAAAGTTGGAATTTTGGAGGATAAAATCCATTATTTTGGGGAAATTCATTACTGTTTTAATTCCAAAAAAAAGGACGATAATTCACAGTTACATAACACATAATTTATTATGTGAAATGCAGTTGTGAAATCTTTAATTTTTATGTAATTAAAACAAAAGGAACTTTGCGACCACAAAAGGAAAGCAACTGTCTTCAATGAAAACTTAGAAGCAAAAAATTATTCCTGAAGCGGTGTCAGAAGTCTAAACTACCTCGCAAGCAGGTCCGTCATTTAGAATTTTTACGGAGAGGGTGAGGGGCAAAGAGTAAATACTCCATAGAAATTATACAAAAAAAAAAAAAAAATCAAGAATAATTATTATTTTCTCCGTCATTTGCTATAGAAGGACAGGAATTTCAGGGTCATACATTATGTCGAGGTTAGAAGACGCTTAAGATCCTAAAAACACTTTTTTGGGTTTTTACTGAACTTCTGCAACAGCAGAAGAAGACCACCTCATATAACTGATATGTCGCCCTCTCCCCCCCTTTTTTTAGAAGTTTCCCCTTCAATTTCATTTTAATGATAAAAAGAAGAAAAACTTTCAGTCTTAAAAATGGACAAGTAAATGATAAATGAGGATATACAATAAAAGTGAAAAGATAATATTTCTTTTCTTTTTTTTTTCCAAAATGCAATCTTAAAGTATTATTTAGGAACATCGAGATTCTGTATTATGAAATTACCTTACCAACATGGCCTACAATCGTGTTTTCAAAACTTCGATTAAAACTCAATCTCTCTTCTAAACATCAACAATAATCGTCTAAAACTGCGTTTATAGAACAATAGTTTCGAAAATTTTCCGGAAGAGAATCCCCCGCACCCCCCCATTTCGGGGTCAATATTATGCTTCAGTAGGTTAACTCAGCTCAAAATACAGAAAAAACAGTTAAGTCATGCAACGTTAACGCTTCATTAAAATATCTTAGAAAAAATTCGCTACAGAAAAATAACACACAGTTGCTAATCAAGGTGTTTCATTTTATAAGATTATGTATTAAATGATAATGTTAATCCATTTTTACTGTACATGCTTTTTTATGCAATTTGAAATTAGCAGTTTTAAAGTTGGTCCCCCACAATAAATTTTATCTGACGACGCCAATGGTTTGGAGTAGCAGCATTTTGAATATTTTCTTATTTTTAAACGAACGAAGGAAACAAGAAAAAGAAAGAAATAGGACGGGGGTGGGGGGGGGGGGGAATAAAGTTAGCTGATCAATAAGCTACAGCTGTTGAATATTTTTAATTCAGGCCCCGACAGAATTGGGCCCCACATTTGCTAAGGATGGCTCTGTGCAATCTCTCCTGCATGCTCTATTTTGATTACTTTTGTGTCTGTTGTATTTAATAAGAGCTTCAATTGAAAACATGGAAATGTCTTAAAACTACTGAGAATTTACTTCTGAGAATTTTGCGAGGCTGTCAGCAGTTGCCGACGCCTAGCACCGCCACTGGTGCAGGGTCCTTTAAAGGGGGGGAAGGCAATCGTTTGTATCCATCCTTGTTGGCATATGAGACATAATTGCAATTTCAATCAGTCCTTTCAAATTGAAGCGACTTGTTTTGAAAAGAAGGAAAAACAATGAACTAATGATTGTCTGTGGCTAGTTGGGTTTTTAAAAATTAGCCAATTAAGCACTTTATTTAATCGCCAAACAAAGAAGTTTTGTAGGTTAGCGAGTAGCAGCTGATTACTTTCAGGTCTACTATAGAGTGTTAAAAACTAAATCTAATTCAACTATTCCTTCAATTTATTTGGGATTCAAGTCTTGCAAACAAATCTCAGTCATGAAATTTGTTTAATTCAAAAGTATATTTATGAAACACTTAGTTGTAATTATGACTGTATAGAACTTCAGACTCTTTTTATAACAACAACGATCATAAACATGGGACAGCACGAATGAAAAATGCAAAGAGAATACAGTAAAGATGCAGGAATTTAAAGTAACACATTACGAATGAAAGAATTAACTTTAATGTACCATCAAATGGATTGACAACAAATGCTGCTGTAGAACCAGCTACACAGCCTGCAAGGAATGACGTCCAAAACACAGCTTCACCGCTACCGTCTTTTTTTCTAGGCCCCAATGCATTTAAGCGTGCAAATAATGGAAAGTATACAACTGAAAAATTAACATCACGTAACATTGTAGCTCCTGTTCCTTTATACAACCCTGCAATTCCCCTTGTCCTAAAGAGTTGCAGAGCAATTGAAGTTGCTGATTGAGCTGCCACTGTGCCATCAGCTGCACTTTTTGTAGCTAAAAAAATAAAACAGAATAAATTATTTAAAATATATCAAAGCAAAAGATTTTTAAGACAATAAATCTTAGTAGGGGGATGTTTGTAAAACCAGTAAAACTAGATGACATCAAGGAAACTTGATTGTTAAATAATTTAATTTTTAAAGAAATGTTATGTAAAAAAAATCTACCATCATTGTTAATATCAAAGATTGTTATTTTAAAATTCTATTCTAATTGATCCATATAAGTATAGTCTTTATATATGTATATAGAATTGAAACTGCTTAAGGCAAAATCACTTAACGGGAAATATCTATTTACATGAAATACCAAATTTGGTCATGTGAGTTGAACAATCACTTAGTAATTTTTCAGATAAGATAACATACAGTTAACATGAAATAACTATAATTGTACCATGAATTTTAAGTTAATGAGGTTCAACTACATTATAAGGAAAACAAACTTTGCTTTTTGTTTTTAATCATAATTTCAGCCAAAAATAATTTACTTAAGAACAAAATTGCTAAGACAATTATAAAGCTACTGAAGTTATTTTATAAAAATAAATATAAAATGTTATATGATTTATAAATATTAAAATGTTATAAATCAGTTTTCAGTATTTAATAGGAAGATAAAATACATTTTCTACTTAGCAATGATACAAAATAAGTTTGAAACGCTATATATCAGATTAAATATTATTATTTTTGGTTTTGATTTTGTTGAAAATTTTTAAGAAAATTAAAATAATTGCTAAAGAATAAAGGCTAAATATGAAACTAGAATTTAACTAACCTACTCTTCCAGCATCCTGTAACTGAATTTTTAAAAGCTCCATAGGTGTTGTAACTATGATTTGGCAAAACCCAGCAGACCCACCAGCAATCATTTCTCGCTGAAGACTCAGTTTCCTGATTACAATAACGAAAATAAAAAAGTTTTTTTTTTACAAGCACTTAAATTTACTATCAACACCAATCTATTAGTACTAGACAGCAGATTTTTATGTTTCGCAAAAATAGAGAACATATTTAGAAGAATGTGAAAAACTACTCACTACCATTTTCGTTTCATATTGTAAACTTCTAAAAACATATAAAGCTTTACACCTTTATTAATAACAAAATCAAAATAAAGCCATATGCTACACTCTGAAAGTAAAAATTATCCATTCATTGAATTATGCAGTGAAATTTAGAACTTTAAGTAAAATATACTCTACATGGCTTCTTTTTCAATACTTTTGATTAAAATAAACATTAACTTGAAAACACCACTATTTTGAGGATAAATTGTTTATGCTCAGTTAGAAGAAGAAATTATGAAACTTCATGATGAATCTTCTAGTACAATGTGCCCAATATTTTCTGTTTTGATGCAACATCCAACAAATAGAAACTTACACAAATATAATTCAAAGCTGGATATTTGGATGAGCAAAATTTGAATGTTGCATTCAGTATGCTTTTTAAAAAATTATAACATACTAGAAAATTGCCTGTAATTTTATGATGGGTGAAAATTACTTCTACACTTGAACGAAGCAGTTGCCTGTTTGATGATATTTTGATAGTTGAAATTTCAACCCTAACTCCAGTGGATTAAACCTAAACTCCAGTAGATAACGTTCATTGTTGACCTCTTTTTTGCTTCTTCATAAGTTAAGATACTGGATCCAGCTCAGCCTTGCAAAAATAAAGCATTTCCCTGCATGTTAAACATTACCAAAACACATTATCAAATTATCATGCTATGGCACGAATTTTATTGTTAATGATGTCACACAGCATTACTCAGTCAGTGAATTTGCTATTATATTTAAGGATTCGATTTTGCATTATGAAAACACAGAATATCTTTTCATTATTAAAAAAAATAAATTTTATAATTAGTTCAATTTTTCTTTAAAAATTTTTGTTAGGTTCATATTTAACATGTCAGAATTTTTACCTCTTGTTTCATACAATTACGTTTTACAAAAGTATTGAAATATCATATAGTGATTGAAACAATGAACTAAATATTATGATGACACCATGAATTGTATTCAGCACACAAAAACAAGGTGATGATAAACATGAAATTCCTACAATATTTCTTGGATTTAGTTTACTTTCAAAACATGAAAAGTTGAAAAAATTTCGTCTCCAGAGAAAAAAATCTGATATAAAGGTTATAGCCAAAACTTTAAACATCTAGAATGTTATAAAAATGAAAGCATAAAACTACTAACCATCATATTTAGTATAAAAACTGGAAAAACAGAAATGTAAAGAAATTCTTAAAGTTCATCACATTGTAGAACATCATCATAATTTGGATCTTCATTATTGATAAAAATTTAATTTACTACAAAAAAAAAAAAAGAAAGAAAGAAAGAAAAAAACAGGTAGAAGTATTCTGTCACGGGAATAAAAAGGGCAATATGTGCTGAAATGAGTTTTTGAGCTATTTGAAGAAAAATGTTTTGTATTCCATACCATACAAATAATAGGGAAATGTTAAAAGCTTTATAATTTTCCAGAACTTAATTTTCAACACTTAACATTGATCAGCGTTGCGGGCCTGATATGGCCAATAGGCTGTAGGTTGGGAACCACTGAACTAGGGCGTGAATGTAAGAGAAGCATTTTGTCCTCACAAATCAGTCCTCTTTTTAAACTAGCGATTTAATGAAAATATGTATCACATAAAATATGAAATTTCATCAAACCAAAATTTGAAAGACACCCATCTTTTGAGGAAAAGGCTCATCTGTAATTGGGGTACAAATGCTACACCACTTCATGTTCAAGAAGTTAAGGGTTGAGAAAATAATCAATTCAAATTGCTCAGCATATATATGAAGCATAATGATCACTGAGGACATTTCACACTTTAAGAGATATACTTAAATTAAAATTAGAAGAAGCAGTAGAAACAAATATTAAAATACAAATTAAATACACTTACCCACTGCCAGAGGATAGATGATGCCGAAAGAAGTCATTTGCTGCAAGTTTGATAGCTTTTTCTGGAGTGATCAATAAAATGTTCACCGCTGATCCTGAAATGATAAGCTTTATTAAATATGATTTGATATAACATCTGTAACATCATTACGGGGCTGAAGTTTAGCACTGAAAACAGGACAAGGGGTCATTTGTTTTAAGCTATTTAAATCTCAGGCTAACATGGATATTAGGAAAAATTATTATTATAGCAGGGTAATGGAACCTTGGAACAGCTTACCGGAAGAGGTGGTAATGAGCAAGGGAGTAGATAGGTTTAAGAGGGCCATTGATCTTCACTGGGGATTGTAAATTGACTAGGACCAGTCTAGCTGGGCCCAGAGCCTGTTGCTGGTCGTCACTTTTGTAATTGTATCTATTTTCATTATAAATGGGACACATGCAAAAAGGAAAAGAAAATATATAATGAACAACATGACCACTTTATACTACTTGAAATATTACAGTGTGCTGAATCTTATGATAAGTACGGTATATAATTTAAAGAAAATACCAAAAGTATTCAAAAAACAACTAGAATTGAATTGACGTGTTTTAAACATTCATATTTGACTAACTGATGAAAGTAAAAAGTATAAAAAAAATGTCTTGAATACTTTTAATCAGGGTTGGCAAGGTTTTGGAGACTACGATAAAAAACCAAGGTAAACACCATGGTTTTTACCGTCCAGTCCAAAGCCCTTGTATAAAAAACTGTCCAAAAGTGTTCAAAACTACATTTTTAGAGAAAATATCAAAAACAGAACGAAATGTGTCAAAGTTTTAGATTGAATATTTATTACATGTGAACATTCAAATATGAATATATAAATAATTTATGCAGCTGATTCTAATCTAGTTATGTAGAAGTTGAGTTTTTAATTGAAAATTTCAATTTGTGCGCATGTTTTTTTCTTCTCATAATAGTAAACGATTTTTCGACATTTATACATGTGTGCAAAAGAAAGTGATCAAAATATAGTGTAACAACTGACTTAAATGCAATAAATGACAATTTTTTGTAGTTACAGAATGTATTATATTTAAAATATGAACTAAAAAAAAGAAATTGCACAAGTTTTTAAATAGAAGTACATGTATTTAATCATCAATTATTGTTCTTTAATCTGAGCTAAAAAAGAATTTTCGTTAAAACATCATATAACAACTTATAAGCAAAAACAATTTTAGAAAATTAAGCTTTTCCTTTTTGCACCTAAATATTACACATTCCTTTGATATATGTATGGATTTGAATTTAGTTGTCCTGGAAATATTGTGAATTTCCTTTCACAACTCTACCAACTGTTACATAAGGAAGTTCTTACGTAATAGAGTTCTTGACAATTTTTTTAAAAAGTAAAATAGCAGAAAAATATTATCAAATACTCATTAATTAAAATTTATTAATATTTATATTTATGCATTACAAATATTGCAGTAAGTAGAAATTGTAAGATTATACCCCTTTAGCTTTAGCATACTTTCTGACAGTTTTGGACAGTAAAAACCACCTCTCCAGTCCTAAACTAGTTTTGAATAGTCCAAAACCCAACCCTGCCTTTAATTAAAAAGAAACATTTATGTTGCTTGTTAAAAAAAGTTTCTTTTAAATAGTTAAATATATTAATGCCGTTCACAACTGATTTTTATTTTATTTTGGTTATTTTATTTATTTATTTTTCTTTGTAGAAAATAAAACCTACCTCTATACATTCCTAAAAATCCTTCTCGAGTGTATGTCTTTCTGAAACAATCTAGCCTAAATGGCAAGAAAGAAATTTCAATGATTAAAAAGCATATATATCAGAACAACAAGGTCTATGATAGCAATTTCAAAGCGGTGAAATGATAGCGGAGAATCAAAAATTCATTTTTATATCAACTCTGTGTCAGTAAAAATGGCAGTTTTGTATCAGGATGACAAATTTTGCATCAGTAAAAACATTAATTTCGTATCAGAGTGATCAGTTTCTTATTGAGTGAACTCAGTTTTGTAACAGAATCTTTACTTTTGTATAAGATTATCACACAATTTGAAGCAAATACAAAACATTTGTAACAAAAAATACATTGCAAAAAAACTTAAAGATTTGGAAAAATAAAATTACCTAAAAAATTGCATGAATTGAAGATTTATTTAGAAGAAATAAAGGTTTTTATGAACATTTAATAAATACACATAAGAAATCATTACATTAATTAGTTACAACTAAACTGAAACATCCTGTTTGAATTTTCATCTTGCATCAATATCTGCATTTCTACTTTGAATACTTCAAGTAATAGGTCCCCTTTACATTGACAAAATCATGAAAAATAAAAAAAAATATGCAAAAATTCTTTAAATTTCAAAGACTTATTCAGAACTTAGCCCAAGAAGATTTTTAAAATCCTTACAAAAGGGGCTAAAAATGCTCTCCAAAAATTTAATTAACAATTACTGAAGAATTTATATAAAAAGAGAGCTCAATGCATTTTTTTAGTCCGAATAGATTTACTTCATTATTCAGCTCATTTTCAGGAAAAACATTTTATTAGTTTACCAAAAAAAAAAAATCGGATGTGGACTATAACCGTTTCGTATGTTTATTAACACGTTACCTTACATGACCATAAATTTGTACATGTGTGTGTGCATTTTATTTAACTTCACACCTTTGTGTGACACTTTAGATTAGTTTGAATTTGACTCAATTCCGAACATAAGTAATAGCCAGAATATGCTAAGTAAACTATTTTTTTACATAATTTTAAAAAAAGAAATAGGTGCAAGTATCCATGACTTCTTAAATGCTTTTTTTTTTCAAACATAGAAAAAAATATTTATGCGCATAGAATGTCAAAGAACAAGGTACTTGACATACATAAGGGGGCTTTTCATTTTTTAAACTTTTTTAAATTTCTAAAATAGGTACAGTGGCTCCCAAAAGTGTTCGTACACCTACGATTTTCAATGAAATAGGCCATTATCCATTGGTTAGAATTAATATTTCGGAATAGGTATTTTATTATAAGATCTATGATCTATATTTAACAAAACTACATGAAAATTTTTAATAAAACATTAAAACATAATTTTTAAAAAATTAAAAACCAAAAATTGCCGGATATTTTATCTCACAAAAGTCTTTGTACACTTTGAAAAAATGTCAAAAAATTAGTAAATAATCTAACTTTTTACAAAGTTATTATTTAGTAGAACATCATGCAGTATCAACAAGAGCTTTTAAACGTCTGGGAATAGATTTCATTGTTTTTTCTTTCTTTTTTTTGCGTAATTTCTGAGTAAGTGTTCAACCCCAGTTTGAGTCTTACTGTTTCTAGCTCTATTTTCGTTTCAAAGCTGTATTTTCGTAATCTAGCCCCCAGATATCTCTAAATATGTTACATTAAGTTCAAATCTGGAGATTGAGGGGGTATTTCTAAGCTTAAGGACAATTTTTGAGGCACCAAACGCAAACGTGTGCTTCTTATCGTTATCTCTATAAAAAACAAAGTTGTTTCCGATTACCAAATGTTGGGCTAATAGTTTAAAATTGCTTTTTAAAATATTTAAATGAACAGCATGATTCATTATTTAATCAAAAAATTCCAAATTTCTAAGTCCTGATGCTGTAATGCACCCTCACATTAAAACACTTTCACCGTCCTGATTAACTGATCCAACTAAGTTCTTCAGATTAAATTCCTCATTTTTTCTTTTATTTACAATTATACAACAATTTAACCTAAAATGTTAAATTTATTTTCATCTATAAGTAAGACGTTGTTTCAAAACGTTTTGAGCTTATTTATCATTGATTTTGCGACGGAAAGCGTAAGCTTACTGTTATTCGCACGAACAAGAAAATTTCTGCAGGAAGAGGTCCCATTTAATCCAGTTAATCAGAGAACTTGGCGAACAATTTTAGTGAAAATTAAACGTAAAATGTTTCATTCAATTCTGCAGAAATTTTTTCAGCACTCAAATGTGTATTTTTCATAATTTTTTTAACTGTAAACCTCCGATCATGCATTGTTAACTTTGCCAGTTGACCTTTTCTTACCGTGTTTTTGATCCTATTCTTGTCTTTAAAGCATTTTATCAAGCACTTCACTATAGAATGGTATAAATTACCTAATTTAGAGACATTTCAAACCACTTTACCGCTACTGTGAGTAAACAATTCAAATTTCGAATGGTGTTTGTGGTGTTTTTCAAATACCAGTCATTTTAAAGTAATAAGCACAATATTAAGGAATAAATAAACAAAAAAATAACACAATGCAAAAATAATTAAAAAATGACATATGATAGTTTTAATCATGAATTTATTCGAAAAAATTTGAGTGTACGACGACTTTTATGGCGTATTATTTCACCGTCTCTTCATTTTTTGACAAATTTCAAAAATAAAATCTGGCAATATTTTGAAAAAAACTACTGAGTTTTATTCAGAATGGCATAAGAATGGTGTGAAAAAAAATTGGACTTCATATTCAAATTCAGTTTTGCGTTATTTTGGTTTTACTACAAAATTTCAAGGTGTAGGAACACTTTTGGGAGCCACTGTATGTGACTTTGTTGCTGAAATATTCACTTATATTAGTACTAACAACCTAAATGTAAAGCAAGCATTGTTCACTGGATAAATTAATTTAAAAGTTAAATAATTATTAAAATAAGAGATGACATAATCTATTTTACAGTAGCATAGGTTAAAATAACTTTCATTTTTAAAAATAATTGAAAATTTTCCAAGATGCAAAAGGATTGAAACTTAAAGCAGGACACGCAATTTTCAGCGAACAAAAGAAAGGTGAAGAATACTTCCCCCCTTTTGTACTTATTTGCTTTTTTTTTTTTTTTTTGAGCTTTCTGTGACAAAAGTGAGTGCAACTAATTTTTATATATTATTTTTTTAGAGAACGTTTTTGAAGAGTAAAATGGCGTTTTTGGAGCAAAGATCACGATTTTCTCCCCTTTGTGTCAAGATGTATCAGAAATTGAAAATTGGCGCAAATTTTCCACCCCTGCATAGTATACACATTAAAGTAGTTACTAAGCACTTAACTATATATATTTATGGAAAATATGCATAGTTTAAAATGATTAAACAACATGAGATGAAAAGTGCAGCCTAAGAGTATGTAGTGAAATCAAAAAATAATACAGCATTGTTCAAGAAACAATATCTGTAATTTTGCCTCTGGAGCTGTCCAAAGATGGTGTCACACTTGTTTTTCAGCATATTTGAATTCCCTTCAAACACACACCTCAAGTTCATAAAAGTATGTTTCATGTCACATCTTGTAAGCTCTCCCGTCACACTGTCACAATCCCTCCTTCCCCTTAAAGTCTGACATCATTTGCGGATAACCCCTTTAACAGTTATTCAGGGGCCTGGAAAAAAAGGAAGGAGCTGGAAGGAAGCTGCAAAAAATGTATATCAGTAGCAAATAAAACAGAAAAAGAGAATGCTTAGGTTTAGTTCTAAAACTTAGTTTTTTTTTTTTTTTTTTTGGCCAGTCAATGATTTAAGTTTCTAACATAATCAGTAAATTTTGTCCAAACTATTCAGAACAAATATTTGTTTAAAATAATTATTACTGAACTAATTAGGTTCAGTGTTATAAACCTACAGGCAGTTGAGTTGAGTTGAAATTTGAAACAGGGTTTTAAAGCAAAAATAACTTCAGAATATCAAATTTGAAATTTCAAAATTAATTATGAAAGAATGATAAAAATATTCAAGTTCAAAAATTGAAAGATTTTGGTGAAAAATGCGCTTGGTAGAAAAATAGTTTTTAATACAAAAATCAAAACGGCTGATAATTTAACAAGTTAACAGTTGAATTTTGTCACACTGTCAGTTTTTTTCCTTGTGCCTTAAAGTTTAAAAATCAATTAACTGCTCAACCATTCTTTTCTCAGGTACTGTCACTATTTTTTAAAGAATGAACTCCAAAAATAAGAGATTGTTAGTTTTGAGCATATATATGATCAAATGCTCCCCTAAAAACGAGGAGCTTTATTCAATAAAACAAACAAAAAAAAACTAAAAAGGATTTTGAAATTGAAAACAGAATTAATTGTTAAAAATGCTGAAAATAAATAGCGAAATAACATTGCAGGTTGTGATAAAATTCATCAAAGATGAAAAGCAAACAGCTTATACATGGTTTTCAAGCGCTTTCTAATTAAATGCTAATGATTATTTTGGCATAAAAATCATGAAAAACTAAGTAACATTGCACAAAGCACATAATTTTCTTTGATGTTAATCTTGAGAATCTGTACAACTGAAATATTTGATCTTCAGTTTGTATTGTATATAACACATTGACAGCAGGGGTGCCCCCGTAAGAGCAAAGGCGCACCCCCCTAAATATCGCAACCCCCCTCAAAAGCCAGACCCCCAAAGGTAAAAGTACCCCTCAAAACCCCCCAAAAATTTCAATGCTGCAGTCTGCGCCATGACCCCCCCCCCCCCCCCAGGTGGGCACCCCTGTTGACAGGCAAATGAAATTATATTTCAGGGTTGCTTCAAGTGCCTGTTACAAACCAAAATGCACCATATACATCGCTATAGTAATCAGGTTTATAACTTAAGATTGATACTCACATTGAAGAGTACATTTTTTGTCCTTGTGGTCCAACCTGTTGGTTCTGCAGCCTAGTTTTCACTAAATCGATGGGGAAAACACATGTCACTCCAATTATGCCAGCAATACCACCGTTGATGATTTTAGGAACTAATCTGCAGAAAGAAATGTGTATTGTACATCACCAAATGTGAAACTATACACTAAACATTTATGCAGGTATGTATTTAGTAGTTATGACTGGCTTTTAGTGAAGTTAATTCAGGTAAAAACGAACTTTTGGAAAGTTCGTTTACTTATTTCGAAAAAAAGAAAAAGGATACCATTTAGCACCAAATTAGAAATACAAGGGTGTTAATGTATGAAAATTAAATCAAAAAGAAATGCAGCCTTTTAAAGAGATTGCGTTAGCGCTTATTAACTTTCTTTTTTTAGTTTTGATGTTTATAAATTAGTGACTTATTTTTTCAGTTACATTCACCCTGAAATTTAAAAAATGCAGCAAAATTAATTAACGTTTAAACATTTTATACATGGAAAACATATACACAAAACCCATAATTAAATTTCGGACCTCTTGTTTCATTGTGTGCAGCCGCTAAAAGAATGAGGAATAGTAAAATAAACAATCATCTAAACAAAACTAAAAGTCTCTTAACTTTTTAAACATCCTCCTGCAACTAAATCTTTTTTCACGCACTTGAATTCACTATCAACTCTTGCCTTCTTTTAGTGGAACATGGATCGTTTGAATTGCTTTTGCGTGACTTTCTTGTTCAGCAGACTTAATTGGATAATGTTTATGCGTCATTTTTCTTGTACTTGTTTTATGTTTCGTGTCAACGATTGATTACATGTGCGTATGTATAAACAAACACAGTTTATAACAAGTTAGTAACTAGCAAATGCAATTACTGAAGTTCGATAAAATTTTCAAGAGCTATGGGAATTTACATTGAGGTCAAGAGTGCCACTGCAACCTCCCAAAAAATTTCCTTGTTTGGCAAATTTAAAGACAGTATAGCATTCACTCGCCCCCTCCCCTTTTTTTAATGATGCCTGACGTCTCTTCTCATTAAATCTAGGTAAGTATTGTAGTTAATCATTTGAAAATTCGGAGGTTATTCCGTAAGGCGTTGGTTAACAAAAGAGTGTTGTTACTTTATTTGAACATATTTGAACCCCCCCCCCCCTCGTCACAAAGTTCTACACATCACCTTTCCTCCTTAACTTGTAAGCTGTCGAGCTAATTTTTATTTGCCTGTAGTTGAAAAAAAGTATTTATTATGTCACAGCTGTAACCCCCTCCCTCATCACAATTTTATCATCCCTTTCCTCCTCAGATGATATCCATTCGTGGACGACCCCAAATGGAAAATTTCCCCAATCCCAAAATTAAAAGTTTGGAGCCCTAATGGATGTTTGTGTACAAAGTTCTGTGTTTTTTCAGACACTCGTCATTATTTTATTGCTAGAAAGTCACCCGTCAAGGTTTGATGGGTGAAAATTGCTTCAACTCTTCTATATTTGAACGAAGTAATTGTCTGTTTGGCAGGCGCGGATCCAAAGGGGGGGCAATGGGGGCAATTTCCCCTCCCTGGAAAATTCAGGGGTGCCAGTAGGAAGGGGCGCCGAAGGCGCCCCTGGACGAATAATTAAATATCAAAAAGAAAGAACGAAAGATAGTTGGAAAATTTGTCTCATTCTCCAGTTCTCAACTTGTGTGGAGTTGGGCCTTTCCGTGCCCCTCTAAGAGGCGCAATATTCGCAAGTTAT